>NC_088864.1:57839604-58059604 GCF_032884065.1 Artemia franciscana
TGAAGACTGCAGGTGTATGTTACACATTACAAAAGGGATTTGAAGTGTCTAGAGAAGGAAATCTAAAGACTACAGAGTGTGTATAAATGACAACAACGGAGAATGTGAAAACTTTTAGATTTAATAAGAACATGTATCAATAATTGCAGTTGATACCTCAGTAGCTCCTATAATACCATTAGCGACTAAAATAAGGCAATATTCTGTTCATTTTACCTGTTCCTAGGCCGAGATTCATTTCTAGAGCTGTGCTTTTGACTGCTTCTACTCCTTGAATATGAACGATGACGAGAATGCGAGCGAGAACGTTGACGAGAATATGAACGTGAACGCCGACGCATTGGTGACCTTGATTTTCTATGAGTTCTTGATCGCTCACATGACCTAGATTTTGAATGATTTCTATGTCCCTTAGGTGGTATATAGCGATGGTGAAAGCCATACGGATGTTTTCCCGGCCAATCTCGTTGACCCCTCTTCCATGGGGGGAAAGGACCCCCACGGTACGGACGTGATTCAAGACTTTTAAGCCATCTGCGAAAAAAAAATAAAGAAGAAATATCTTTGTGTTTTGATTATTCTGCTTTTACAATAGACAAATCCCTCAATCCATTTACGGCTATTCAGTTTAGGGTTCAAATTCCCTTGGTGTGGCAAATGCAAATGCAAAAAAAGATACAAAAACGCAAGATCAATCCAAGCCATGCTTAATTTAATGTTACTTCCAGAATGTCTGTTCCTGATTTAAAGACTGTTAATCCATTACCTGCCCAACATTTATGATTGTTTTTTCTTCACAATGTTTTGAACCCAGTCAAAATACATGATTATTTACAGCGCAAAGCTCGTGATTTGACTAACAGGTAAGTCAGAACTTTCACCACCGTGAAGTCCACGTGAATGTGTGGAAGGTATTGCCAAATAAAGTCTATTTTGTTTATGATAGTTCAGATTTTTATTTATTTCGAATGAAAACTCCCTTCCGTAAAACTCTTATAAAACAGGTCCTAAATACCAGGTAAACTCGGTATTCGATTAACTAAATTTATTCAGTTTTATTTGCTAGAAATGTTGAAAAAAAACCTACTTCACTACTCTAAAATGTATATAGAGATGTATAGAATGTATATAAGAAAATGTATATATATGTATAAAATGTAAGTAAATGTATATGTATAAAATGTATATAAATGGAGAATGTCCTAAATACCAAGTAAACTCGTTATTCGATTAACTCAATTTATTCAGATTTTGTGGCTAGAAATGTTGCTTACTTCAGAACCTTATTAAAATGTATATACATTGTAAATGTATTTAAAATGTATATTAAAGCACTTGTTATGACACAATGACTTTTTACACTCAATAGATTGCACAAATTGCTCAGTGAGCTTGAAAAGCCAATAGGTTTCTTAGCCCCTAAGAAAGTAAAAAAACCAGAGACTCCTTAAATGAATGAATTTCTATTGAAATTGAATCCATTTTTTAATTTATTTTCTCTCGTGACACTAATAAACCCATTTCAATTGAGGGCATATCTAGGGTGGGAAAAAAAATTAAAAAAATTCAGTGGTAAGCCCGTAAGCATTTGCACGAAAAAGGGCAGCTCAAGCAGAACCTAAGAGGCACTTTCAAGTCCTCGTGGAAGCTAGTATCAAGTAAACAGGGCAAAAGTGAACACATTATTTTAGTGATCGCTTTCTTTCAAATTAAAAAGATCTAGATATTTTATTTGAGCATTTTAGTCGCTTGTAACAGTTTTGGGCGGTATGATGCTGCTAATTGATAAATTTTATTATATATATATATATATATATATATATATATATATGTATATATACATATATATATATATATATATATATATATATATATATATATATATATATATATATATATATATATATATATATATATATATATATATATATTTATATATATTTATATATACGTATACAGCTGAGATTTGAGCTGCCACGAACAACAGACAAAACACTTACTGTCAGCTATAATTTTTTTAAATGACTTAAAAGTATTGGACTAGGCTTAAACGCAACAGTTATCATAATTCATGATAAGTTACATTAAAAATTCTGTCCATCAGTAGAGGTAAGTCCCACAGCCAGTCAGAAATTAAAAGATGATTTGCACTTAGCTAATTAGCCCATAAATAGGGGCCCAATCATCGAATACATTAATGATGATTAGAGCGTGCTAACGAAGCATAATGTTGCTTCTAAGTAATCATAAAGTTTGCTAAATATTGTTTTTTCTTTTTTTACCTGTGTTTGTTCCTGTTTATGTTTGTGATTTAACTTAATTCTTAGTTAATTATTGTTCAAGTTCACTATTTTCTACCTTCTTCTTTTCAGAAATAAAAAAGTGATGTACTAGCATTTCATCGATGAATAAGCGCCTGTCTATAAAGAAATTGAGAAATTAAACAAAAAGTAAGTTAGATGAACATGAAAGAAAAAGAAAAATTTTGCACATCGAACAACTTGTGTTTCTTACTGATGAATTTGCCAAAGTCATCGTTAATTCAACAAGAAAAAACCATGCAAAGCTCTATAAAATTTGAAAGTTATTTTAGCATCAGTTTGATTACGCATTTATTAAGTTTTACAAAAGCAAATTTATTCAAAGAAATCCTTTCAAAGAAACAGAAACACAAGTTTCTTCAACAACAATTTATAATAAACTGCTCTGGATACACTTCCCTTCACCTAAATTAAAGATTTTGATTAAATCACTTAAACCACTACTAAAACAAATTAAATCATCAAATTACTAATTTGCAACAGGGAATGTCTTAAAAAGTTAAAATACCATCCATAAAATCTTTCTAATCGTATTGAATTGACACAAAAATAGTTTTGTTTTAGCTTTGCTGTTAAAAAAAATTCTTTGCTTTCCAATGGTCCATTTGCGTCAACCTCTATTTCAACGGTCCATTTGTGCAATGGTCAATTCCTGTCAGCCATAAGGAGTAAAGATGTAAACCAAGTATGTATTTTAGAGGGAATATGGTTCCAATAGCCCTACCAAGGGTCTTTTTAATCACACATTGCATGACTCTGACATGAACAACGTTTAACGCATCCTCCATTTGTGAGATACAGGCATGACTTAAGTGTGTCTGCATAAGTCTTTTGATCTTGGACGTCCATAATGCACAAGCAATCATATCCACTTTTTGTGAAATGCATGTGCCTGCTTTGATTTTATCTCCTTAACGTCCTATATCTTCTTCATATGTGGCAAGCATAGCCAGTCGTAATGAGCGAAGCAATTAAAAAATAGCCAGTGAAGCGGGTCGTTTGTTGACCAAAGAACCGATGGTACATGCTTTCTTAGGTAGTCTGATTTTTATCACATTGGTCCAACAAGTATTAGGAATGGGAAGATCCCCTCCCTCCCCTCGTCTAAAGATTCTTCTGAAGAACCTACAGTGAAAATTAGAAGAAAAAATTAAAACTGTGACGAAAGAAGCAGGCGGAGGGGGACAGCAGAGACCTAATATTTGGCGAGTCTACTTATGTCAATGAAATGACCTTTTAGTCAGTGTAGGTATTTTCTTTCTGTGTATATGTTACTGAGTATTTCCGAAGTCTGGTTAATGTCGACATTCACCGGTGAATGCCCAAAAGTCCCTTTTCTCTGCTTGAATTCAATTAGCTATGCGAGTTAGCTTTTTCAGTCTGGTACAAGGATGGTAAAAGTTAAAGTTAGGTTAGGTTAAATTAGGTTATATATCTCAGAAATGGGTTAAAAACCTATCCTATTCTATCACAATCAAACCTTGAATAAAACTGAAAAAGTTGACTGGCGAAGCTGACTAAGTCCAAGGAGAAAAAAAGGTATTTTGGACATTCATGGTAACATATACACTGAATAAAAGCTCAATAATTAATGTTAGAAATGTGAAATTTTTGCAAATTAGGCTTGGAAAAATAGGCATACCTATAGGCTATATAAAAAACCAAGATAAATAATCACTGAAAATTAAAACTAACAGAAGAAATAACGTTATTGCAAGTGTTTGAAGGTACGTGTGAGAAGAGTACGCAAAGAAACATCACACGAGACAAAATGACAGCGAAGGACACCACAATGGCAATGAACAAGTTATATGATCTTTTCTTCAAATAATTAAGCAAGACAGTTGCTTGTAATAAAAAAAAACCTAATTGAATTACTAGAATACTATATACTATATTATATATTATAACATATAGTATAATATATTACATAATATATATAATATACTATACATTATATATTACATATATTATATTAGGATATCAAATATTATATTATAGACTTATTAATAAGACTTATTAGAATTGTTTTGGCTATTTTAGTACTGATAATTGGAAGATATAGTTTCAAATGTATTTATAATAAAAAAGGTCAAAATTTAAGCTCCCAAAATCAAATCAACAGCCAAACAGTTATTATGAGTTATAATTTTTTGTAAACCATATAATAGCATCAAATTTTACTTAAAACCAACAGTTATTACATTTATACTAGTGATATAAGTTTCCATTAAAAACTCTGACATTGGCAAAACTCGAATCCACATCTACCCATATATTAGAGAGTCGTTGTGCCACTTAGCTACAGTGGCATTTACTATTACAGATCATATTATAGCCAAACCGAAATCCCAACGAATAGATTCCCCAAAACAAATGTGTTGCCATTTATAATTTTCGTTTGTCACTAAAAAAAGAACCCAGTTAAAAAAAACATACGCAAGTCAATCTTATTATAGATTTTGAAACAGAAACTGAACTAGGTGGAGGTTTCTCATTAACATACCCTTTTCTATTGTCGTCTTTGAAACTTGAAGGAACGGGCCTGCCACTTTCAACTTCTTTTAAATACTGTTGAAGGGACATTTTGGCGTGATTTTCAAAATCACTTCCTGCTGAGTTTCTCTGTTTTCTCTCTGATGAAGATGATGGCGTTCGAGAAACCCTTCTCTTCTTCTTCTTTTTCTTGCGGGTTTTCCCCTAGAAATGAAGCTCACTTCCTCAATTAAAGTATTTTTGCGCAATTAAGAAAAAAAAATATTACGAATAATTCGCACAATTTATTTAAAAGCAGCGCAAAAAAGGAAGGAAAACTAAAACCTGTTGGGAATATCACGATATTTATTATAAATATGTTTGCTACTTTACCTTGTCAGCTATGACTCGATCTTAAAAAAAAACCGTTTCAATTAAGAATAACCGTTATTTTACTTATCGAGGCTAAAAATTAAATATCAAAACGTAAACAGCTAAAACTCAGCCTATTTTTGAAATAGGCTTAACTTTAATTCAGGAAATATAGGATTAAGTTTGGCTCTTACTTCACTTATAAAAAAATACTTACTTCACTTGGCTTTTACTTCACTTAATTACGTCACTTTTAGACTATGTTCACACTTAGGGGCAAATATTAACATATTATAAGGTTGATACTTTTTCTTACTATGAACAAGGGATCCTAGCGTTTATGGCGTGTACCGAGAAAATTAAATACAATAGTACTGCAATACTAAATGATACAACAATCAATTACAATTGGTTTAATTCAAAGACCATGCTTAAAAGTAATACTCTGTTTTACAATTTATGTATTACATTCAATTGAATGATGGTATTGCATTTAGAACAACATACCACGCTGTTCTACTTTTTACTGTCACTTGACACATAAGGGGTCATGTATTCCTCAAACCTAAAATGGGGTCGTGTATCCCAAGACATGCAGAATGTTTTGATGGTAGACATCCACTAGTTTTTCATCCCAAAAGATGACCAGTATATAAAATAGTACTGCATTACTTGTAATTAAAATAATAACTATCCATATTCTAGTTCAGCACCGTAATGCAGATTAATTCATTTTATCCCCTTTACTCACCTATCGTTGATTACGCTTCTTTTGGATATTATATATGCTTTTGTTTTTGTTTTATTGTTTGGCCCCAATAATGTTGGTTACCCAATTTTCCTAGTTAACACAATTTATAAGACATTTCCAGCTTAGACGATACATCCTTTTTCATTTCTAACAACGATGATAAGTTTGATCGAGCCTCGAAATTGCTGCATTTTTTGACAGTATACAGAAAAATATCATATTATAATATAATATATTATAATATATATTATAATATATATATATATATATATATATATATATATAGCAATAATATATATATACCCGTATAACAATACAATATAACAACATATAACTATAATATAACAATATATATAACAATATACAAATATATATATATATATATGTATATATATATATATATATATATATATATATATATATATATATATATATATATATATATATATATATATATATATATATATATATATATATATATATATATGTATATATTGAAAAATCTCAAAAAACTAAAATCACTCAAAAATGGGCCAGCAAGAGGAAAAACCAATACGTGTTCAAGTCCATCATGTCAAATTATATCAATTTAATGTCTTCATACAAACGAGCATTTGAGTGCAAATCACCGAAATCATCCCATACTAAGTAAAAGTGAAAACTGTTGCTTTTTATTTCTTTGGAGGCAAGTTAGTGCTAAAATTCTTGAAGAATCCAAAATTCTAGAAAGAAATCAATTACAAATTCAAGAACGCGTTTGGCCTAATCAAGTCTAGTTTGACAAAGTCCATAAACAAACGATTTAGAAAATGATAAAAAAAGAATGCAAAAAGAAAGCAAATAAAACAGACCCAAATGTATAAAAAAGATAAAAATAAATAAAACAGATCGAAGAAAAAATTTAAACAAAATCCAAAAATGTTATAGATAAAATTAGAAAAATAAAGCACTGGTAGTTTTGGTTTTTGCACATTTCAGTTGGAAAAGCAACTAAAATTTGCTCGTATTTGTACATGTGCTAAAATTTAGGCAACTTTAGAATGGAATTGGTTAAGTCTGCTTCAAAAAAATTATTTTGTGTTTAATGGTGAAATTTTTTTTTCCTATTTTGCCTATTAGTCCTTAATTTATGGAATATCTTAAAAAAGTATGATTCAAAGCCAATAAGTGCTTCGACGCCAAACTCGAAAAATTAAGAAGTGCCCTTGGTTAGATTGACTCTTGATTTGGAAATCAAAACGATTCTCGGGCTGTTGCTTATAGCCCCATTGTGCTGGCAAATATCATTTGACACAGAGGACAAATAAGCTGCGAAAATGACAAGCCAACGGCCGCATTGAAAAAAAAAAAACAACATAAATAATGATTCTTAAGATGAAATATCAATTAATGTCAACCAGCCTGGAGGACTGATTACTCTCACTCGTGGGTTTACATGTAGACAAACAAAATGTGGTTTGGGGTTTTTGACTGTTATTAAGAGCCAGCTGTTTGTACAAGGATGTTTTTTGGGTATCCCAGATACGGCAAAACAGTTCTATGTCAAGAGCTCCATTTCCAAAAAAATTCCAAGAGATATAAATAAATATTCAGTACCCCTCCCCCTCCTTCCGGAAATTTACCCCCGTACCCTCATTTACACAAAAAAAACTTTTGTGCAATTTTTCTAGATTTCATTTTTTTAACAAAGATACAAAAAGGATGGTAATTTTCGAACTTCAGGCATCAAATTTTCCCATCTAATTAGCATCTCTGGCAAGTTTTAATAAATGTAAGGTTTCTATCGCAATGCTGTCAAGAATTGTTCAGACTTTCTGGATATTCTTAATCAAACAATGCTCAACGAGTAAGTTAATAATTTTTCGACTACTTTAAATTAAAATATTGTTGATATTTCAAATGCAAGGAAAATTTCCACGGGGAAATTCTCCATGTTTCCGCAGGGGTGGGGGTAAATTTGTCCGGTGAATTTTTTCATTGGACAACAACCCTTTTTGTTATTTTTATTATTTTTTTAAATGAGAAAAGCAACCCAAGGTGCAGTTTTTGGGTGCCATGTAGCATTTTATTATTGCCTTATTAAGTCAAATTTATAAAGAGCAATTAAATATAAAAATTAACATATAAATGTGCCCGTAATTAGCTCTCTATGATATCTATGTATCCGGCCCAGCCTTTCTATTCAAAAATGTCACCCAAATTGCACTTTTAATGCACCACGTGGTACTTTATGACGGCCTTATCTAATTTATTAAAAAAACATACAATATAAGAATTAGCTTTTTTGTGTCCTTGAACAGCTCTCTATGATGTTCCAGTGCCTCAATAGCGACAAAGAAAAATAAGACGACATATGACTGCTGCCCATGTAAAAAAGCGATTTTGTCTCTTTGTTCAATGAGGAGAGTTGTAATTTTCCTGTATAAGGTTTCAACAAAGGCAATTTAAAGGGTCTACTTTTTATTTTGCTAAGACGTCATTACCAAATCAAATGCAACTGAATGATGCGACGCACGGGGCTGTCGGAATAGTACGTAGTTCAACTGTGATATTCAGTCTCCTATCATGAACACGGAAGTTGAAGGAAATGAAGGGGGTATATGCACTTTAATATTAACAGTAAAGCTGGCAAAAAAGCCTACCTTATTAAACTCACCATCGCCTACCCACAAGCTTGTTTACAATACACTACTGTCGTTTGCAGCAATTCATTACTGACAGCCTTAGTAAAAGCCCACTTAACTTATGCTTGATTGATGCGTGTGCATTGTTTATTTATGTATTCTGTAATGTTTTAAATCTAACCGAGTAACGTCTTTGCTAAATAGTAACTTTTCTTCTTTATCGCTTGATTAAAAATATCCTACTGAAGACTTAGGGAGGGACCAGGTTATCTTTACTTTTTAACCGCTTGGTACGCCACCCCCCATCAGGGGGAAGAGTGCATGTACATGGGTTCCCAGGATCGGCACAGGTGGGCTGCAACATATTCTGTAAATTATTTAATTCAGAATAAGCCCGTTCGTAGGTTCAGCGACGTAAAATGGCCAAACTTTCGGTTCCTTAACCAGTTCTGTAAAAAACAGCTTTGTCCAGCTCTCAACTTTGATGTGTTTGATATCGTTATTAAAAATATAATTTGCATCAATTTTATTTGGATCTAACAGGTCTACACCAATAAGGGTAGAGCTCTTTACTTTCTTTCTTTGGCTTAAAACCAACTTGAAAAAAACGACGGCAAGTGGAACAAGAAGAAGAAAGAATTGATTCTCATCTACGTCTTTTTATAGTAACACAATAGCAGAAAGTGAAGACAATCTTAACAATGAAAGCAGCTCAACTTTGACCAAATTAATTAACAAACGTGATCCAATTAATAATCCAGCATCAGCTTTGGCTCATATTTTGACGACACCTTTCAACAAAGAGACTTAATTTTCCCTTAGACTAACGGGAGAAAATTCGGATGAATCATCAGAATTTTTACATCTTTAAAACACATTTAGGCTTGTGTTTCCACAAGTTTTCGAACACCGCTTTCCCCACAGGTGTTTTTAGAGGAGTGGGGCTAAGGGGGCTCTTGCCACGGGAGCAAAAATTCTAGGGGCGCAAATTTGAAATAGATAATATAACATTTATAATCATTTTGTAGTTATTGATATGTTGTCTTTATTAAAATAAAGTAGAGATCGTAGTTGAAAGTAAGTTGCTTAATTACTGTAAAGCTTATATAATAATCCTTAATACTTACAGTAAGCATACATATCCGTCACTGCTTTCCCTTGAAGGATAGTCCATACCCATTGACTATCCGGATGTGGACCCCATCTTACCCTCCCCCCCAAATAAAATGTTGGAACTCCGCCCCTGTGAATCCTGGATACAGTTTTTTTCTTATATGAATAAGGTTCAATGAATACGTTTTCGAAATCTTACACAAGTTGCGGTCAAAATCTTGTTTCATCAGGCCCGAATTTCACTTTAGCCTAACAGAATACGATAAGTATTAACAAACGAGGGTCGTAGCCTAACTTACAGAAGCAAAACTATGAAAAGTATTATAAAACCTTTTATAGAATGAGGTTCTATTTGATTTTTAGAAAATTAGATTTGGTTTTCTTAGAAGTAAAGTAAATCATTATGGCAGAGTTTTATGAAGTTCATGTACGATGGTGGTAGCTATATAAACAGACCAAACCACCAAGTCTTTCACAACTATAATTTCAAAAGTCTACGCCCGTTTACACCCCTGTATGCACTTTTAATGACAAGAGGTACGTTAGGTGGCGCACTCGAGAGCCAAGTCCTCTGAAATGGGTATTAACGCGTCGTGTATTCTTTTTGCGGCTATATTTCTACTACAGAATTTTCCTTATATATGCTTTTTCCCTAAAAGTATTCAAAAAAACCATCCAAAAAAAAAAAAAACTATTCAAGTAGTCTATACCAGATAGAATAAAACAAATAAAATGAAAACATTATATAAATAATACTTGTCCACTTACATTAATTTATATGAGTGCAGCTATTTATGAAAATGAAACATCCGATTGTTTTAGTTAAAATTAGCCTGACTATTCCTTTTTAAAGCATTTACCAGAAATCTTAGTCTAAAAACAAAATCATAATCCCATATAAAAATAATAAAATATAAAAGAACATAAAATAAAAACATAAAGAAAACAAAAAAAAAATAATAGAACATAAAAACATAGTCCCATTCCTTTTTTTGTCACAATTGGATCGAGGCAGCAAGGATGGATTAATAATGAAGAATAATAGAGAACAAAATAAAACGAAAAACAGTGATGCACCTTCAGTGAACCTCAGGTTTCAAAGGGTTTCCAACACAGGAAATACCTGAAACCACTACTACTGAAAAAAAAAACTAATGTTTATCCGTTAAACATACATTTGTGAATTATCCATTCATTCTTTTGAGAAGCTCGTTGGGTTTGGAGTAGAAGAAACCAAGAAAGAAATTACTTTTGTGCGACGAGATAACTTTAAATAAAGGAAGAAAAGGATAGGAAGATTAGGAAAATATACAATAGAAGAATGGGAAAGGGAAGAATAAAGCTAATTACTTAAGGAAAAAAAAAGAAAACTTAAGAAGAGTATAAAGCATTACAAACAAAAAGAAGAGACTCCTATTTTCAGAAACAAATTAAGAAGGAGATAACATTGGACCAACGGATAAAGCTTCTATAGTTTAGGGGACGGGTTGTAAAATTCAGTTATATTAAAAACTTCACATAGCGTCGCAAATATAAAAAGTAAGCTTACCTCATCTGTTGGGGTTTCCTCTTCTGACTTGACTCGAACACTTTTCAGTTTACTGGCAGAGCCCTCGACAGCTCGTCTTAATCTGTCTTTTTGCTGCTCAAAACGCTGCTCTTCAAGGCTTTTATATTTCTTCATTAGCTTGGCCCTCATTTCTTGCTCAAGTTTTTGCAATTTGAGTTGCTTCTTTGCAGCCTTTTCCTGGAAAAATACAACATTTTTTTTTTTTTTAAGAACATCGACATAGTTTTGCGAGGCATGTAAAAAAAAAGATATAGCATTAAAGTATTATCGTCATTTTTTTCTTATTCCACTTAGCATTGAATGAATACCAGGCTACAGATATGGAATGGCCATTGGTTCAGAGACAAATTCAAGCTTGGTGTCTTCTGATGGTACATTATACAGTGATGGTTCTGATGGTACATTATACATTATTCTGATGGTACATTATACATTATTCTGATGGTACATTATACATTATTCTGATGGTACATTATACATTATTCTGATGGTACATTATACATTATTCTGATGGTACATTATACATTATTCTGATGGTACATTATACATTATTCTGATGGTACATTATACAGTGGCAGAGAAACGGTTGAAATATTGCAGATGAACTATCAACGGACTTGTCCTAATTCGTAAAAAAAACAGTATTTCTTTATTTTGGGCAACGCCAGCAAGACAAATAGAGCTAATAACACTAAAGTCTACCGAATAATCTGTGTCAAATTTAATGATGTTCGATGACTCCTCGATACCCAAAATGGCATGCCTTGTTTTTAGTGCAAATTTGTTCCAATCAGTAGCATTATTTCACAAAAATATAGGGAGGAGAGGGGTTTTCATAAAAAATATGTTTTTCGAAGTCTACGATGGAGGCTTTTTCGATAATTTAAAAAAAAATTGTAAAAAAAAAAAAAAAATCAAAATCTACGTGGGGGATTAAGAGGGGCTAGGTGTTTGGAATAAAATATCTATTAATTGATATGGCTAGAAGAACCACGAACAGTTTATAAATGTTTCATTCTTTTGACTTAATATTGTTGGCTCAAAGCAGGGAGGGGGATGAAGGTCATACTAAAGTATTACCGTCCTATTTTCTTATTCAGCTTAGGATTGAATAAATATCTAGCTAAAGATGTGGAACGGCTCTTGGTTCAAAAGTGCAGTAAATCGTAGGGTCTTCAGTCGGTTCAAGTTACAGAGAAATTGCAGAGGAACTTTCAACGGGCCTAATTTTGGGCAACAGCCTAGCAGGATAAATAGAGCTAATAACACTAAAGTGTAACAATTCTCTTTCTTATCTGTCTTAGCATTGAATTAGCACCCGGTTACAGATACGGAATTACTATTGGTTCAAAAAGAAAAAAAGGTTTGGCTTCTTTTAATCTCCTCTACGTACAGTTTGGAATGGTTCAGAGATTCAGAAAGACTGTCGCTTGAAAAGGGGAGGAATGTAGGTATTTTCTAGTCGTCAACTAAATGGATTAGGAAAAGACAAAACTTGCACCATGCACTTCTGGTGCACCTTGCACCAGAAGACCATGAGACTCGAATTCCTCTTGTCCTAAGATACACGACAAAAGCTATGGGAGAGCATGGAATCAAATGGAAAGGTAGGACTCTCCAAGACATAGATTTTGCGGATAATTTGAGTGTCCTAGATGAAATGTTTACAAAATGAATGAACTTTTAAAGGTTTTGAGGATTCAGGGTGCGGGAATACACTTGAAAATTAATGTTAAGAAGACTAAGTCACTAAGGCTAAGAATAAACTAAAGCGGAGACATGATGCTGGGTAAAGGGGGATCGATAAAGTCGACAGCTTTGCTTACTTGGGTAGTACTGTTAGTAAAGATAGTGGATACAGTAAAGATATTAAAAGTCGAAGATCCAATTGAGTACCCATTTGACTGACCGTATTTCAAACAGTAAGCTTTACGAAAATGTGGTTTTATCCTACTTTCTAAGGTTATAATCAGAGAAAGGTTGAGACAGCTAGGAAACATTTTGCTGACAAAGGATGCCGCACTGGCAAAAATGGTCCTTTTTGCCCTCCATCTAGGATCAAACGAAAAGCAGGTTGTCCCCAAATTCGGTGGGAAAAGCTCGTGAGAAAGGATTTAAGGAAATTGGAGTGGAAGGGTGCAAAGGGGGATGTTTTGAATAGACTAAGATAAAGGAGCTGCGTGAATGTGCTGCCTTTAGACGGCTTGATGATACAGTGAGTTGTTAGTAGTAGTAGTACATGTGGTCTTTACTTTTACTTAAAAAGGGTATTGGATCTTTAAATGTTCATTCGAATCCAACCCTTTCTAATATTATGCGACTAAGGACTTCAAACTGTTCTCTGGAAAAATAATAAATTTACATTTTGCCAATAGTTACTTTTGGGTTCTCATAGATGTTGAATTTCACTGCAAAATCTCCAGTAAGACCACACCTTTTCGGAGAAGTTCAATTCTTACTTCTAAACAACACGGATTTGAATGTACCAATGAACAACTTAAACAATTAACAAATCTAGCATATTCAGAACCAACATAAATAACAGATTTTACAGTTTATGGACTTACAGTTTATGGATAGGAATTGTTTGATCTATAGCTCCCTTAAATACGAAGGGGGCTAATACTCCTCCACCAACCCTGTTTTTACATTAAAATCAAACTTTTGTATAACAGTGCTTGGAGAAACGACAACCATCCCTGAAAAAGTGTATCCATCCAAACGTTTCTTAATCTGAGGGAGGGGGTCTAAAATATACAAACAATAATAGTCAATGCGTCATCAGTTCCATGATTTTTAAGGTATATTCTTCGAAAAAATTTTGTTGAAGGAATACATCTTATCGACACCGATAGAGGGATCAAAGGGGCACTGACCCGTGGGGAAACAAGGAAACCATACAAAATTTCAATGAATAGGTAAAGGAGAAACATTCCCCTTGAATTTCGCTATAGCAAAGGTCTTAGTAGCACTCCCTCCTCTTCCTGAGAGTGTTTCTGTGGGCGCTCATGATCCTTATCCACCTCTTTCATATTAAACAGAAAGTTTCTTCAGTAATAAGAGAGGAGCTAATACCCTGCAACCCCCATATTCAAGTCTTGATCCAAAAACACTCCAAAAAATGAGAGTATATTGGAGAATAATTTCTGCCCCCCTCCCCCTCAAACCTCCTACATTACCTCAAATCTTTAGGAGATTAAACATTTTTGCACAAAAATACACTTTTTAAGGCTTCAGGCATTCTCTTTCCACCCAATCTATACGAATATCCACTTGCTCTGCTGAATGATAGTTGATGCATAATTATGCATCAATATACATAATTTTATGGAGCCTATAGTGAATTAAATTAGATAAAACTAGATCTACGTTGCATAGGCAACGTGAGGTGTTACGGCAACCTTTGTTCGGCTTCACCGAGTAAAGTGTAACGAGAGCAACACTATGATTTTGTTTCTTCGCTTTGATCAAACGCTGAAGTTGTTAATCTGTAAGGATCTTAAAATAAATACTAGGTACAACAACACGCAAAAGTTGCAAACCCCTCATAACTGAAGATGATTTTAGCCTAACAGCCGATTATTACTTACAAGTCCCCCTACATGCCTTACCAATGGAACCAAATTGGTCTCATCATCAAGTACACCGAAAACAAATAATAGGTACACCAACTAGCCAAAGTTACAAACCCTTCATTGCCGAAGATGATTATGAGCTAACAGCCGACTGTTGCTTAAAACTCCCCTATATGTCTCACAATTGGTATTGGCCTATTTTTGGTTTCAGCGTTTACCTTACTAGTGAAGTTGTCAACCCCTTTAAACTTTCAAACTGGTATATCTCATGAAGGAATTTTTCTATAAAAAAATGGATGATATATACTTTGATTAGCTCATCAAGAGCTATCGACTGCCCTCGAATCTATCTACTTAGTTAAAAAGTTGGCTTTTTTGCCGTAGGCCAAGTTTCTAACGTCATCACTTAGAAAGGAGCAAAGGATGAACTCTAATTCCTTTAGCAATGAGAGCTTTTAAAGTTTAAGAGGCACATCTGATACCATTTCTCTACCGCAATCTCAAGTGCAGAAAACCGAATGATAAACTCAGCTGAAATCACGAACAGAAATGGGTAGAAACAATAGATTTTTGGCCCCAGGCAAGAGTTCTACGAACCTTTCCAAAATACAAAGTCATATTCATCAATCCAGCCTAAGGTCCACACTTTCCGTAACAACTGCAGAGGTTAGACCCTTACCACTTTCTTGGAATAAGCTAAAATCGGGGTGCTAGAAAAAAAAAAAAAAAAAAAAAAAAAAAAAAAAAAAAAAAAAAAAAAAAAAAAAACACGACAAAACCAGTGTTGCTCTCGCAGCACAATTAAGCTTTAAGATAAATATTGATGCTTTAAATAAATAAATCTTTAAAATAAAATAAAACCGTTTGTTCTGAATGGACTACACGCACTGAGGAAAGAATGCGACATCACTGGCTATGAAACTCGGGGGCTCATTATAAAGTTTTTGATAACTCGATTGGCGATTTCAGAATTTTTAATCGGAAACTTTTTGGTCCTATTAAAGGCAAAATTTTTATTTTGTGCCATAAATTGTCAGAAAACACCACTTTGCGGTAACACAATCTTTTTTACAACTAAAGAGGGGTACTAAAATTTTCAATTTCCACTCGAATGAGCCTTTTCTCGATTTATCAGCCCATGAAAAAACATAAAAACAAACGAAAAAAAGCATCGGTGATCACTGTTCTAGGAAAATATCCGAAATGTTGCATTTTTGTAAGTAGGAGTTTGAAATCTCTGCAACAGTATTCTATGATGCGCTAAATTTAATGGTGTAATTGTCATAAAGATTACCCGCCCTTTTAGGGGTGTTTTGGTCCTTTTATAAAAATCATGCAATCGTATCGGGGATCGCAGCTTTTGGTGGGTAACTTAAAAATTAATTAATTTTATATACTCGTAATTTGAATTAATATAAAAGTCAATTTCTTTGAATTATATATTGCTACAAAACTTATTTTTTAGAGTTTCAATTACTCTTAATTTCCTTAAATTGATAAATTTCCCAGTTCGAGATAAAATCACTGTCCTGGAGGGGAAAAGGCAAAGATAGGTACTTGGAAGCGAATTCGCAGCACTTCGGGCGTAAATAAATTCTTTGAAGTTTCATTAACCAACGACAACTTCTCGAGAAGCTTAATTGCGCCAAATTCTATTACAATAAATAAATAAAATATTAAATAGTATTAGCAAAGCATGAGTTATAGCCAGGCAAACCTAAGCACCCTCAAATCGTGATCACCAGAAAACTTCACGTACCGCTTTCATTTTAGCTTTGTCAGCCTTTTTCTTTTCCAGATTTTCCAAAGCTTTCAATAGCTCATCTTCCTTCTTTTTCGCCTCTTCACGCTCCATCTTCTCCTAAAACATGAAATAATAATAACAACATACTAAACATAAAACCGTTATCTATTTTTCGTATTTCCAGGGAATGATAAGTTTTTAGTTTTTAAACTAATAGGCGAGCGTTTTCAGTTAGACTTTTACCTTTGCTACTATTTTTAATGCTTTCGAGACAAAATGGTTAGAATTTCGGGAAATTAGAAAGTCATTACAAAATAGCAGTTGAACTTAAGGACAGGAAGAAAGAAAAACAAAGAAAAGAAACGGAAGAAAAAAGTACGGTAAAAATAGCCTTTCCAATCAAAATAACTTTTGATATTTCCTGAAGGACTTTACCATACACTGAAATGGGGTTTCGGGAAATTACGAAGAAACTTAGATTAATACATTTGCTTCAAAATTATGACTTGCATCAAAGACAGAAAAAAAGAAGATGAAAAAGAGACAAGACTTGCTACCTTTACTCTATTCAAGAGAACATCCATTAGCCTTAATGATTCTAGTTTCCTTTGAGCCAGAAGTAATTTTCGCTCCTCAACAGCAATTTTTATCTCTGCGTCATATTCTTCCTTTTCGAACTGTTTCTCTAATTTTTTCTTTCTCTCAAGATCAGCCATTTTCTTTTCCTTCTCTTCATTTTCTTTTAGTTCCTGTAGTCGCCTATAAAATCAAATGTAAACCTTGATTTATGCCTACAAACACATCTAAAATCTGATTTATTACATATAAACTGAGCAAATCAGAGCATTCCAAATATTCATTCAAACATGTTTTTGGTCTAATGAGCAAACGCAACAACCAACACTGGGACAGCGTTTCTCTGTATCAAAGGTTCCCCGTGAGAAAAATTCATTTGATGTTGAAAATTTAGACTTTGAACATATTCATATAATATCTTATCTATATCACTTTAATTCAACGGTCGTTTAGCATCATTGGGTAAACCTCATCTATGTTATTGTTAGTGATTCTAGTCTTTTTGGACACCCACAGACGTTCATCGTTCCTCGAGCTGGCATGGGCCCAGGTTTATATTTCAGCCAACTAAATTTACATGATAGTAAACGATGATGTGCATGTATACAAGACCCAGCTGATCTTTGATTAGCGGAGGAGATTTAAATTCCAAAAACATATATAAAATGACAGAAAATTTTTGTTTTCACAAAAAAAAAACTGATGTGAACTCGATCAAACGACTGTCAAACAATAACTTCGTGTCCAAAGTGACGCAAAATTTGGTTCGAACATGTCAAAATTTGCACACCCACATTTTGTAGATTTTTTTGACGAGTACTGTCATCTTTAGATTAAAACCTGAAGCTTTGAAGGTCGCTTTCCTAAGTGTTAGATAACGTCAATATTTTTTTTTTTTTTTTTGATACCAGCTTGAGTTTCCAGATTAATCACTTTCTGATTAATCTAGTATGTCTTCAACCTGTCCTCTGTTGGCTGCTAAGATATCCAACATTGACCCAGAGGTCTAGCTACTCGTAATGTCGACTTTTAACCATTTAGTTTCATAGAAAAATTAACCAACGTGAGACGAACTTCACAATAACGGTAAGTGGTGAAAGCCAAGTTTTGGAAATTGGATGGCTGCCATAATTGTTTTTAAAAAAGTCGAAAATGTGAGGTTAAAAAAAAAGGTATGATTAAGTAAATTTGAAATTGGAATTAATAACCAGAAGAAAAGTGTTTTACCTTTCTTCTCTTTCCTTGAGCATTTCCAAATCTTTTCTCCTTTTGGATTCCAATTCCCTTGCATTATCTTCTTCCTGTAGCTTTTCCCTCTCCTGTTTCCGCTTTTTAATTGTTGACTCAGCCAAATGTTTCTGCTTATCGAAGTCCACCTAATATAGCGCCTTTTCTCGTTAACTTCCAAGTAGAAGAGGTGGAATTTATTCTGTGAAAAGCTAATTAGTCTAAAAACACCCTAGGCCTAAATAGTTTTTTTTTTAGAGGGAGGGGGAGTAAACTCCCGACAGATTTATCACAGAATTCCACAACAAGTAAGAGCCAATTATACTCTTTTTATTAAAGGAGAAAGAAATAGACTTGACACACTAAAAACAGTACAGCCTACACAGAGATACAACTTGCCTCTCTCCACACAAATTTGCTCCTTCCCTCATAATGACTTGCCTTCCCCCACCCACTGGAATCAAAATTCTTGCTAAGATCCTACCAAAACGGACAACTATCTGAAACAAATTTGGCTTTCATCTCTTATATGAGTAAGCAAAATTTAAAATATATTACGATTTTTAAAGAACTGAGCAGTAGTGGCAATATTATACAGAGCATTGAACATTTCACATTGACAATACTGTACCAACAGGTCAATAGTATCAGTTGTAATAACAGATTGAAAAAAAGATAAAATAATAGGTTGAAAAAACTGAAACTTAAAATAAGCCCATTTTCACACTGCAAAAATGTATTATCAGACTCTATGCTCTGATATGGTCCAAAAAATACAGCCTAAATTCCCTCTTTCGTTGAATTCTTTTTCCAAATGAAGCAGTTCAATGGATGACAATCTAAGAGAAAGAATCACAACTATTGGATATATCCCATTTTGGAACTTGGCTCATTTAATCAGCCTACTTAATACTATTTTTATCCCCCCCCCCCAAAGACTCATTCACTCCAACAATTCCAAAGCCTTATTGTCGTTCTCCTATAGGACAACAATTTCGTCCCTTTGTATCAGAAGGCCGATTTAGTAGATTGTACCACTTATTATTTTGTCTTTTTCGACTTTTCGTCTTCTCCCGATTCACCTTCTTCTATAAAAAATCCTTCTTATTTAAACCTATTCGAATTCTTTTTCTTCTTCTTCTTTCGAATGTTCTTCTTTAATCCAAGAATCAAACATCCATTCGATAAAACCTGAATTTTTTTCTTTCATTAAAGTTTTATTTTGTATTTGAAAAAAAGAATCTTACAGATAAATACAAATGTAGCCCCCCACCTTCATCCAACCTGTCAACCATAAATAAATTCCGATACTGAATAGAGCATACGAGGTGGTTGTGTTTGATAAACCACCTGAATTTTCCTTATTCTAGTTTTTAAGCTTTTCAAACCAAATTTAAAAGGCATGGTTTTCAATTTAGAAGTTGCATCAATCTTTAATTTTAAGAGTCACATAGTCTTTTAATCTTTTCTTTTTTTTGATAGGGCGTTTCCAACTACTTCTAGACATCTAACGGCAATTTCCTCAAAGGGAATACAATAAAAAAAGCGGTATCAGCTTTAGCGACAAAACTCAACAATGTTTATCTGTAGAGAGGGCTATAAAAAGTCATAAGATCTTAAAGGGTCACCCAGAGAATCAGTATTCATATTTAATTTCACATATTATTTTGTTTACCATATTGATATTACGTAGTCACCCAGAGAATCAGTATTCATATTTAATTACGTTCCTCATCTGGTGACGTTTTTAACATATTTTAATCACGTTCAACAGAAATTAAGCACAATTTTGTTAATATGAGTTTAAAATTTTAAGATCCCTTCTACGCACACGCCCAAAATATCTCTTAAGATCTTTAACTTTTTACCAATTATCCTTCTCCATTGATCTACTATTTAACCAAAGAAGACAGTAGAAAACCCTGTTATAACCATCTAAACATTCAAAAAGCTACGATTTTTAGAATCATTGAAGTTTCTGCACAAACTTCTAAGAGCAAGACTGTCAACCATTATTTTTGAAGAGATATGGTCCTCATTCGGTTTGGTTAAAATGGACACCAACACTGAATTTTCATGAGGCTTTTCATGAGCCAATTTTTGGCAATTTGAAAAAATAGCAAAAATATAATATTTAAAAGAGATGGAGAATTTGAAATACCACGCTACAAATTACTAGCGAATTCGGTACTTATGTATTATAGCGACCCCACTCAAGAAGTGAAGTTGGGTTAATCCTAATGAAATATACCAAAATATGATGAAAATATAATACTTTATGAACAAAATAGTGGAAACTAAGATAAAAAATTATGGAAAACAGGCCGCCCAGACCGCACTATATTAAATACCTAACCAAAATACCAACTATGTAGATAAAATATTTGATTAAAGTATACCTAATCATAGTTTTTCCGCTGAACCTAAGCTAATTGTCTCCGAATGCAGAAAGCTAAACCGGTTTTTCTCAGATCTAACAAATCTACTTAGATCAAGAACATGAGTGGGGTCGCTATAATACATAAGTACCGAGAATTCGATTAAGGTCACTTCAGGCACGTACGCAGGAATTTTTTTTTCGGAGGGGGGGGGGAGCCCAAAACCTTCGAAACAGCAGAAATAAAGTATCGCTTTTTTATTTAGTAACTAAATAAATTCAAAAAGCACGCATATCGGAAAATACAGATTAATTTTACTCTGTAGTATTGTAGCCGATGGGAGTAAGAAAACTGAAGCCTCAAAAGCACGTTTTAGGCTCAGGTTATGTCCATAGCGATTTAGAACAAGTGATTAATCATTTATATCCCACTGAAAAAAAAGATTTTAGGGTTAACAGTGCAATATGGGTGCTGCGGGGGGGTAGTTCTTCTATTGCGAAAACGTCGATCAAACAGTTCGTGGTAACGAATTGTAGTAAGGAGCGACCCGGCTCAATAGTAAATGAAAATCTAAAAAACGGAATTTTGGATAGTAAAACATACATCAAAAGAATCGGATATTTATGCTGATTTTAAATATACAAGTTTCATCAAATTTAGTCTTTGTCATCAAAAGTGACGAGCCTGAGAAAAAGTTGTCCTTATTTTTGAAAATAGGGGGAAACACCCCCTAAAAGTCATAGAATCTTAACGAAAATCACATCATCAGATTCAGCATATAAGAGAACCCTACAGTAGAAGTTTCAAGCTCCTATCTACAAAAATGTGGAGTTTTGCATTTTTTGCCAGAAGACCGATCACGGGTGCGTGTTTATTTTTTTTTCTTTTCCCCAGGGTAAATCGTATCGCCCCAGCGCCCCTAGAATGTCGTGAGAGGGCTCATTCTGACTGAAATTGAAAGTTCTAGTGCCCTTTTTAAGTGACCAAAAAATTTGAGGGCACCTACGCCCCCTCCCACCCTCATTTTTTCCCAAAGTCAACGGATCAAAATTTTGAAATTAACATAGCCATTTTGTTTAGCATAGTCGAAAACTATGAGAACTATGTCTTTGGGATGACTTACCCCCCCCCCCCCACACACAGTCCCCAGGGGAGGGGCTGCAACTTACAAACTTTGACCAGTGTTTACATACAGCAATGGTTATTGGGAAGTGTACAGATGTTTTCAGGCGGGATTATTTTGGTTGGGGGTGAGGGGAGGAGGCTATGTGGGAGAATCTTTCCTTTGAGGAATGTGTCATGGGGGAAGAGAAATTCAATGATTTGGACGCAGAGTTTTCTAGCATTATTATAAAAAAAACTAATGAAAAAATAAATATGAAAAAGTTTTTTCAACTGAAAGTAATAGTACTTTCAGTTGAATATTTTTAACATATTCAACTGAATATGTAAACATATTTTTTACTAATAAATATTTTTTACAGTTACATATTTTTTACTAATAAAAACGTTCGTTAAAAATTAAAAGTTCTAGTTGCCTTTTCAAGTAACCAAAAAATCGGAGGGCAACTAGGCCTCCTCCCCCACCCCTTTTTTCTCAAAATTGTCTGATCAAAACTAAGAGAGAGCCATTTAGCCAAAAAAGAAGAATTAATATGCAAATTTCATTTTAATAATTTATGTGCAGAGAGCCAAAATCAAACATGCATTAATTCAAAAACGTTCTGAAATTAAATAAAAAAAACTAGTTTTTTAACTGAAAGTAAGGAGCGACATTAAGACTTAAAACGAACAGAAATTACTCCGTGTATGAAAGGGGCTGTTCCCTTCTCAACGTTCCGCTCTTTACGCTAAAGTTTTACTGTTTAATGAAGTAGAATTGAGAGAAACAGTCAAACTTTAGCGTAAAGAGCGGGGCGTTGAGAAGAGAACAGCCCCTTTCATACACGGAGTAATTTCTGTTCGTTTTAAGTCTTAATGTCGCTCCTTACTTTCAGTTAAAAAAACTAGTTTTTTATTTAATTTTAATGAAAAATGATAGTTTCCAAAATTGATCCATTAAAAGCTGTATTTTATCCTGAAAAGGGGGGGATAAACGCCCTAATATCAAGGTTAGTTTTATTTTGCTGTGGAAAGCAAACCGTCTTTACAAAAAAAAAAAAAAAAAAAAAAAAAAAAAAAAAAAAAAAAAAAAAAATACAATCTCTAATTGGGCAGTGATTTGACCGGATAATTGCATGCTGTAAAATCCCAAAAACAAAGGCTTCACACATGTATCTAGATTCTTAATAAATGTCCTACTTTTGCCAGAAATCCCAAGAGACCATTGGGAAATTAAACATTTCACAAAATTTGGGAGGGGGGCGGGCTCAAAGGTCCCCCCTGCGTACGTACCAGGGTCACTTGTAGGATAAAAATCACATTGAAAAAAAGATGAAAGAAATATACCATTCCGTTCCTCGTTCAATGTTCTTTCAAAATAACCACTGCCGTCAATTAAGGCCCAGCCCCCTCCCCAATGACGTTAGATCCAGCCCTATGCTATATATAAAAGTTTAGTTTCTATAGATAAAAAAACTTAAAATTCTAAAATATAGACTAGATTAGCTTAACATACGAAGGGTACAGCTCTGGCAAATGTTTAAGCGACAATCTAAAGAGGCAGTAACGATAAATCTGTACTGAAGAACATTTGGCTTTTTCAGGGAAAGTTGGCCAAGTGACGTCAAAATTAACGACCAATTAATGCACGCCTTAATGGGATGGGACAAACCATCCGATGTGGCTATATCTTAATTGGCTACCAGTTTCAACGTCACTTGGTCGATTTTGCTTGAAAAAGACATATGAAGAGACCGCCCCCAAATCAAACCTTTATATAAGAAATCCAGGATTTGTCACCAGATATTTTGACTAGTTTTACTGCACGAAGAGCTGTCATTGCCTTAACAAATCCAATATATTCTTGATACTGTATATATACTTCAAATAAGCTGTCTTGTCCGAAATTTACATTTCTTATGCCAGAAAGAGATGAGTCCATTCGCATTCGATAAGGGTCTAGTAAAGGTATATCAATTTGCCGTATTTGTCCAAACTGACAAAAAACCTAAAAAGAAGAGTTTGAAAAGGTTTCAAATAAATTTCAACTTTAAAATTCAACCGTTTAAGAGCCGAGTTGAGCAGCTTTCAAATTGAATAAGTTTTCCACAATTATTATTATACCGAAAACAAATATGAAAAATACAATTAATTGCCAGTGTTACCTACTGAGCCTACTGAGAGGCACATATGATAAACATCCCCAAGATTCATACGAAAGAAATTTAATCCTCGGGCCCGACCAAGGCATCTACTGTTCTATGCACAATCAATCAATAGATGTCACAAAATCGTTGAGATAAGGTAGTAAGATTAAACTGACAAACAGATTATGAATTTTAAATTTTACAGGCCAGAAAGAGATGAGTCCAACTCACATCGGAAAATGATCTAGCAAAAGCCACCAATTTACCGTACTTGTTGAAACTGACAAGAAAAAACATAGAAAAAAGAGTTCAAAAAGGCATGGTAAAATTTTTATTGAGTCAATTTCCAAACAAAATTAAACTCGAAATTGAGCAGCTTAAAAGGTAATCTGACAAAATTCCCTTTAAACCACTTCAACTTCCAAATTGACCAACGTTTTCATAGTTACTTCCTAGTGAAAAAATTGCAAAATAAACATCTTTTAATGCACCAATTTTTAACCCCTTCCCCCCTAGAGTAGTGTCATGTTACTACAGTGTCTTAAACAATGTATATATATATATATATATATATATATATATATATATATATAAATTAAATCTCAGTAATCTTGGATTTTGACAAAAAAGCTAAGAATTTGAGAACTGACTGATTCAAATGATTTATTGTAAATTGATGCGACTTTTGTTGCCTTGACCACTAAATAAACTCGAGTAAATAAAACCTAAAAGAAAAGTAAATAAGAGTAAAATACGCTCAAGAAAAGTAAGTGAACGAGTTACCTTGGGTTTACCTTGACCCCAAATAAAAGAAATTTAGGACACTCCCTTTCCTGAGATCTATCTTAAAACATATTATCCCTGGAGTGCGATCAAGGCATTTAACAGTCCAATGTGCAATACACCAATAGATGCAACAAAAGATGTTGAGGTATGTCCAGCATTAAAAAAAAAAAAAAAAAAAAAAAAAAAAAAAAAAAAAAAAAAAAAAAAAAAAAAAAAAATCTTTCTAGCAAATACATATCAATTTATCATATTTATCGAAACTGAAAAAAAATTAGAAAGATGAATTTGAAAAGTCATAGCAAAACTTTACTGATTCATTTATTCACTTGGCCCAAAAGTTGGCTTTCTTTTTTGTTCTCTCTTGATGAAATGCATAAACTTTCTCTCTACTCTTGTCAC
Organism: Artemia franciscana; assembly: GCF_032884065.1. Lineage (NCBI taxonomy): Eukaryota > Metazoa > Arthropoda > Branchiopoda > Anostraca > Artemiidae > Artemia > Artemia franciscana. The sequence goes on from NC_088864.1 coordinate 57,864,764, forward strand.
TCTTTCTCAGTTCTAGCTTAGTTTAGGCATGGAAATATTTGGAACATGGAAACACATAGCGTAATACGTTATATCCAAAATGAACAAGTATACACCTCATGAACAAGTTGCTATACGCCCCATGGACAAGTCGTATCGCCATGCTAATAACCGAGTTTTCAAAACTCTCCCAATGTCACAGTTTTGGGTAAGAAAATAATTACCTATGCTCGATATATACCAGTTCTTGGAGAAGCTGTACAAAACCCCTCAAAAAATACAGGCCTATGGGAAAGTTATTTTAAGGCATGGGCTAAGAGCTCACCCAAGGAAATACCCTATAGTATCCTGTAAAGGATGAACCTGTGTTATTATTTGGGAGGGAAAATTAAAGAAAAACAATGGAAATCTATAAGGTTGAAATTAGTTCCTCTTTTTAGGGTAGTAATTTTTTATTTCAATAAAATTTTTAGCGTGGAATAAACAAAAGAAATATGTACACAAAATGATTCTTACATTTCGAACCATACTCTCTGATGGTTTGTCAGGACTTCCGCCTCCATCACGATCCCTAAACCAGCGACAAGGCAAATTAGCTAAATGGATTGTATCTGGCCTCTCTCCTGGCTTCATTTCATTCATGTTTTTCGCATCCCTATGTAAAAAAAACAACAATACAGTAGAAAATCAGAGTTTCTTCCACTGGTTCAAATTAGATCTGACAAAGCATGCAGTAACCATACATTAATAAAGTCAACGGAAAAACAGAAAACACTTTGAATATACGATATTTGGTGCACTATATCAGATACGAAATTATATATTCTGTAGTTTTGCAGTCTTATATCTAGCGTAGTATTTAATCCTACTTTTTGACACTTAATTCAAGATTTTTATATATGCTGGTGGCAAAAGACCATTTGTTTGTACCATAGTTGATTTCATATGCCATATGCCCTGCTGATACTGAGCAGTATACTTTGATGAGCACTGCATCCTGCATTTCTGGCATTTTCAGCTAAAAGTTTATGTTTGTACCTTCAGATACATGCACAAAACCAACTATAGAAACACAAAGGTACAACATAACATAGCACAACACAATAGGAAATGATTTTTGTGTCTTCAGTTGAAAAAAAAAATTACCAAACACCATTATGACATGATATAGTCTTGAAGAAGCATTTCATCCCACTTTTTGTTACTTCCATCAATAAAATTCGTATCAATACATTTATTGGAGAGGACCATCTGTTTGCATGATATTTAAATATCAGCCAAAGTGCTTACAATCAACGCAATGTCTGTTTGATTATCACCTAAACAATTGGTACTTTTCAAGACTACAGCTGTAGTATTTGTCAAATTTGTGAACAAGCTTTGTAATACCCACTTCAAAAAAAAAAAAAAAAAAAAAAAAAAAAAAAAAAAAAAAAACTGATTTTAAGTAATTTTTGACGGTTTCTTCGATTACCTTATCAATTTTGAAGTACTGTCTTTAAACTAGGTATCCAGAATTTTTTTCGGTGGGGGGGGGGAGGGGTAGGGTCAAAAACTTTTAAAAATGCCTCAAAATTTGTTTATATTAATTTTTTTTTACAATTTTACGAGCCAGACAAACATTTCGGGAGAAGGTGGGAGGGGGTCTCCAAAACCCCTCCCATTGGATACAGTCAAGCCTCCAATCTTCTGTTTAGAGTAAAAATGGAAGCCACTCGGCCTGTTCTTGCAGTGCTTTAGTCCAGCGGCTTCCAGAAGAATTTAAATGATATATTTTTGTATAGCCCCGCCTTGGTGCATAGTGACTTCCATTTTTTCCATGAATTGAAGAAGGGGCTTTGGGAGTAGCTCTTTCAATCTGACAAATAGCTCCAAGATACCATCACAATTCGCTTCAAATCCTTGGCGGCAATATTTTTTGAAGAAGGCATTTCAAAGCTTGTTCATAGATATGACACGTGCCTCGATAGACAATTGTAGAAAATGTAGAATATGTAGAAAAGTCGCCTTGGTTGTACATTGCTTTTGGTAATGGAATCATTTTTTCTTTCCTTTACAACCAACTGGAGGCTGAAAAAGCAACCCCAATATCTAACCATTACGTTTTCAATTTTAAAACCAAAATGAAAGTCTACAAAATTATAAAATGAAATAATATATCTTGTACTATTGTAACAAAAAAATCGCATAAAAAAATGTAAAGTATTACACATCATACATTCCTTTAATACATATACTACATATGCATGCATATTTATCGTTTCATTTTATTCTTGTGTGCATTTCGAATTTTTTTTAAAAATACATGTCTTTTGAATTTGAAAAAAAATTATAATAACATTTCTTTGAATTTGAAAATTTGTAAGTTTTAATGATTTATTTTGTCTTCTTTTCAACTTGTTGTGCTTCTGAGGAAGAGCCTCGGCGTTTTGATCATTTGACACATTTTGTAAAACAATACATTTTAAACATACAGAACAAAAATATTTAGCTCTGTTCATTGGCTCAATTGCTTTAAATTTGGTTGAAGCTACCAAAATTGTAATCAGTTAGTCACAGAAAGACAAACAATGGTTCCCCAAATTATTAAAGACTGAAAATGTGAACACTATTGTCGGGAGTAAACAGCTTGACCCTCATAGTATGAAAAATTCCAGTCCCGTTCCAATCATGGATCAAGACCCGTTTGAAAATAAGCACAACTTCCTACCTTATCTATTACTACGGGCAAACTGTTGACAAAAGCCTGACAAAATACCATTTTTCGACAACCACGTTTATTTCTCCAGAGATTCAAAATGGATTGTTGCATGTGAAGAATTTTTTCAGTAATCCATTATCATAAAAATAAATGCAAGCCCAAGTTTTAAAGTGTTTGAATATGAAATGAATATTTTTCATTGAGTACCAATAACTGTTCATGCCTTCTTCACCCCTGCTGGATGCTTCATGGAACCCTCTACTCAGACTTGTCAGTTCCTCTGTACACTGGATCCTAGTATTTAAACAATTATTTGAGCCATATTATCTGCAGCTTATGCCGTGTTTTACTACTCAGAACCCAAGATCTCAAAGAAGAATTCAACAAATTCTAATCCAATCTATAGAAATAAATCGGAGTGACTTTGGTAAACAAGAGTTGCCCGAAAATTACAGATTTTGTTGACGTTTTCTTGAGCTCTAGGGTTGTGACTGATTCTATTTTATGTCGAAGTTTTCAAGGAGAACAGGAATACAAAAAGTGTCTACAAAAGCACCACATCTAAGGACACCTTGAACTATACACACTGTATTATGTGTCTCCATGTGGTAATAAATAATTGTTCACTTGAAACTTCTCTTGTGCAAGACTCTTTAGTTAGTTGAATATGATTAGGCAGTTACTTGCAAACAAGCAGGTACTGTCCTTCATGGAATCTTCCTTCCTGGAAGACACATCATTATGTGTCTCCATGTGGTAATAACTAGTTGTTCTTCTCTTGTGCAAGACTCTTTAGTTAATTTAATAGGATAAGGCGGTTACTTGCAAACAAGCAGATATTGTCCTTCCTGGAATCTTCCTTCCTGGAAGACACATCATTATGTGTATCCATGTGGTAATGACTAGTTGTTCACTTGAAACTTCTCTTGTGCAAGACTCTTTAGTTAGTTGAATATGATTAGGCGGTTACTTGCAAAAAAGCAGATATTGTGCTTCCTGGAATAGTGGAAATCCAAGAAAGTACTGCAAGTCTTTTGTTACTATTTTTGACAAAGACCAACGTTTTGCCAGTACTTCGGACTTGAGAAGACACGTCAGAGAACAGGGAGTGAAAAAGGTAAGCAATTGGACAATCCCGAGGCTTCCTCGGTATGGATCCCCTCCCTCTAAGTGTTTCTTTTCTAGACCACCTCATATGAGAGTAGAAAAATTGTTATGAACTTTATAAAACTCTTTGGTTACATCTCAGCATACTTTACCATTAATATTGTTTCTGTTTGTCCCGTAGACCATGAAGTTTATCATTTCCTTGAATGATATGGTTTGGGAGAAAATGTTTAAGGAAACATTTTCGGAAAGGAGAAGTGGTACCAGAGTCAACTTCTAAGATTCCACTTGTGTTGGCTGTTATTTACGTAGTAATGTAGCAAACATTAGGGGCAAGAGAAATTGCAAGTTTTTAAACTACCAATCAATTTACAATTATTAAAACATAAAATTTAGCAGCAAGGAGTCGAGGGCTTATGGGGGAAATAGTCCACACCCCATCTTGGTGTCCTGGGCATAATTTGAAAAACGATCAGAAATAAAAGAAAAAAAAAGAGGTTTTTTTCAACTGAAAGTGAGGAGCAACATTAAAACTTAAAGCATAAGCCCGAATAAGACTGTTTAAAGCAAAAAACTGAGCGTTGGCGCAAAAAATTTAGAAACGTTCTGTTCACATGAACATCTTCTTGAACTAGAGCTCCTTTTATTTCCAAAATGTTTTCTTTGTCATTGATATCCTTACAACATTGCCTGTAAGTATTGCTTCCCTAGAAGAGCTCTCCACACTCACTAAGAATCTGGCAAAGGAATCAGAAAAGACAAGAAGGGCAGACTAGTTTAGTTTTTCACATCATTTATTGTGATACTAATGTCTGCACCAAAATGGCAAATAATTCAAAATAAACACCTGCCTGCTAGGAGCCCATACAGGATTTTAGCACATATACAACATTATACGTGATGGAGGAATCGTCATTTCCAAAGGCTAAACTTAAGCAAGGAGCTCCTGACTAATTTGAATAAGACCATTACAAAGGGTTTTTGTGCAGACTCTTACCCCCCCCCTCTCCCCCCCCCCAAAAAAAAAAAACTAGATAAAACCCTGCGTGTGACAGTTATTTTGTTTTACCTGAAGAAAGAGTCCCAGTCCTGCCTGGATGGCCCTGAAACCCGAGCTTCACAAGCACGAATTTTTAGCATTTCAGGAAAGCCACTCAACTTCATTGATGTCTGATCCAAGCGCTTTGCCACAAAGCTGAGTAAGCTTCGGTTTTTTAGTTCAGCTTCAAAACGAATAAAATTCATCGTACTCTGCGCCACCTAAAAAAAGAAGAAACATTAGGCTTTTACAAGGATCATTACTACAAGCAAGGCTGTATCAACGATTTTGGTCTCTTGACATCATAAAAATGCTTACCTTAGACCTTAGATCCTCCTGTGCCTCCAGAGGCGCCCAGGGCATCCACGAGAAGCCGCCAGTCATCCCTCATGTGCGCTGCAGCAAGAATGTCTTCCCGCGCTGGTTGAAGAGAAGCATTTATGTTTTGCAGGTCTGTCTGATAGGTGAACCTCAGCAAATTGCACGGCCTGCCTCTTCTTCTTCTTCCTTCTGGTTGTCTCTGGAACGTCACTTTTGGAATCTGGGATTCCTCCATACGAAGTACATGCCTCAGATATTTCCACCTACGTGTCCTAATGACATCTGTCACTACAGGTTGTCTGGTCATCTGTCTCACCTTCTCAATATAGACTTTTTGTGACCAATCGATGTATGTATGTATGTATATATTTCCAAAAAAAAGCCATCAAGCAATAGGAAAAAAAAACAGCAAAAGTACAAAAAAAAAACAGAACATAAACATAACAAAGCCAATTAGAAAAACACAAATAAATTAAAACGAAAAAACGCACTTATACATGAATTTTCATGAAATTATTTATAAAGAGATACATCTTTCACAATGTATCAGCCCTTTTTCAACATACTTAGCCAGATTCCTTAATGTCATTTTAATTTGTAATCGTACAATCCCTTTCATCCGCCTTATATCTCAACACTAAGGAGGAACACTCATTTCTCAGATCCACCAATTCCCCCAAAAAATGAAAAATATTTTCATCATCTTCCCACACATCTGACAAGGGAATTGGTTAACACCATAGCCCCTAAATCTCCCTTCTCTTTCCCTAATAACAATCAACCCTCCCCTTAAGTTCGAAATCCATTTTATTTCTTCCCCTTTCAACCCCAACTTAATAAACTTCTTCCCCCCCCCCCGTGTCATTCACCTTACTATACAGACTCAGAGATACCAAGGCCTCCTTCCGAGCCTACCACTGCTGTATTCCTTGCTCATGTAACCTTTTTTTTTACTCTATCAACCACTGTATCCGAGCTCGATCCCTTACCTACATCCCAACAATACGAATATCCTCCTTCATCTAAAATTTTCTTAATTTCCTGCGGCCAACCTATCTCTATTTTATCCTCCAACAAACTAAAATACGCTTCTTTTGCTAGCCTATTGTTACTTCTCAAAATTTTTATCCGAAACTTCACCATTCTTATGATTATATCTTTTCTTAACCTACTTAGTCTCAAATTCCCTAGTCTCAAACTCTCTTAAAATAATTCCTTTGCATTCTCTCCAACTCCTCACTTTCTCTAAAATCCCACAGCTCACATCCATTATGCATAAATGGAAGGAGTTTAGTCCTAAGTAAATATTTATGCATTGCTAAATACCTAATCTCTCCAACCTCACTTTTTAAAATTAAATTCATACACATATATCCTTTTTGTACTTTATGCTTAACCTCCTGTGCATACTTGCTATTCAAAAAAACTTAACCCCTAAATACCCGAATTCTTTTTCAATCTCATTAAAATAACCTTTATATCTAAATTGATCATCTTTCCTTAATTTTTCACCTTTCCTAAAAACTATAATTACCATTTTCTTCTTATTTAATTCTAATCCTTTCATATCCAAATATTCCTCCATTATATTTAATAATATTTGCATGTCTTTTGCTGGTTGTGCTACAAGAGCAATATCACCAGCAAAGAAAAGCATGCATATTTTTGAAATACTTATCAGTACTTTTGGAGCGTTTTTCTCCTTGAAGAAATCAACTATATCATTAATGTACACGTTGAACAAAATCGGTAACAGTGGGCATCCCTCTTTTAAACCTATTCGCGTCAAAATTCTACCAGATACCTTACCTAGTATTCTAACAACTAAGCCTACTGAACTATATATTCCTACAATTAATCTAGCAAAACTTACAGGCAGTCCTATCTCATAAAGTCGCTTAACTAGCATAGCTCTTATCACATTATCAAAAGGCCTTCTTACGTCCAGGAACGCTATATAAATCCTACCCTAACTATACTACGCAGAACAAAAACCTGCTCTATTGTACCCCCTTCTTTCCTAAACCCTCCCTGCTCCTCTATTAATTTCCCTAATTCTTCAAGCCATTTTCTTAGCCGACGTTTTACTATCTTAGAAAAAATATTACTAACTATGTGAGAAATCTGGATCAGTCGGTAATTTGAGAATTCTTTGCTGTTTCCTTTTTTATATAATGGTACAGCTATAGGCGTTGTCCATATTGACCAGCTGCACAATAAAAATATGCGGCTGAAAACAACAGTTAAAACTAGTATGTATAGTAGGAACTAGTAGGAACAAGAGGTAGCAGTGCTTCACTAAAATAATGAATTGATCTGTTATATAGATAGTTCACATGTCCATGGAAAATTAGGATCTGGAATAACCAGAATACTTGTGCTTTGAAAAAGGAGATAACAAGTTATTTGCTAAAATCTTAAATATAAATGTTCAAATGGGGATTTGTTCTTTATAAATATGCTGGTTTTAATTTTAATACTTAAGTAGTTCTACTGATGATGATTGCTGCATATATGATCAAAATATAGACTTTTGTACCTGTTTTCACTGTCTAAATAAATGAACTTATCCCCATTTGAACGTTTATTTGTTTGCCATAGAACGACATTGTGGTCAGGAAAAAGGATACCTAGTTTAAGGTATTACACCAAAAATGCATCATATACATGGGAAGATAAGACCAATGAAGTATACAACTATAAATTTAACATTCCTTTTGCAGCTAGAAGACAGAAAAGACTTTTCCACCACTTTACTGGAAATTCATTTTACATTTAGGCATGATTAAAGAAGAAAATTTACATCTCAAAACTTTGAATTGACTTACTTGACTTAGGTCTCCTGCTGGGTGCTGCTTGGTGTAGAGAGTGACGTCTGCCTCTTCCATCCACTTTGAACCATTGCAAAGAATTGTGCTTTATTTGGTCTGATATTTACCATTGCTTGGAGCTTGGATAAGCTGTTGGACCATTATTTCTTAGGTCAGCCATGAGGTCGTTTCCAACTGGTTTGATACAGTCAACATCAATGATCGTCTTTGTTGTAAGTGCAGGGCTTTCGAAGTAGATGTCCAAACCACCAAAAGGTATGCTCAGCTGCTTGGGTAGAAAACAGGGACTTCTTGGTGAGATGCAGCAGCTTCTTGTTACTTACACCATAGACTTGATCCACTGAGTTGAACATAGCACAGAAGTCAACAAAGGCATCAGGAATTATCAATTTGATGGTGGAATGGTTCAACATAAAAGCAGCTTGTTCAGATTGCCAAATCCCACAAACTATATTCTGATAACAATCCAGCAGGACTATTGAGAAAAGTTTTACTGATAGCAGAGTTATTCCATGGTAGTTTAAACAGTCCTTTCTAGAGCCTTTTCTTTTCTATATGGAAATGATGCCACCTTTCAGCCAATCTTCAGGAATTATCTCAGTTTGCCGAATTGTGGAGAGCAGAGCATGGCAATACAGGAACATTGTAGGATCAGCATATTTCAACAGTTCAGAGCTTAAGTGACAGATACCAGCAGCTTTGTTATTCTTGAGCTTTTTAACAATGTTTCCAATTTCTGAGGAAACAAAGAAGGAGTCTTCCCTCCATCTTTGCTCTATAGCCTCCAGTGTTTCACTTGTTAGCCAAGATTTCTTTTGGAAGATTTCTTGCCAAGCATCCATTGTGCTACTTTGCTTGTCTGCAATTTAAAATACTTCCAGGCATCTTCACTGCTCCTAAAAGTGCCAAGGAGCTCAAAGCAATTTGATTACTCAATATTATACTCCAGGCAAGTATTTGGCTCCCAGAGTTTCCCAATATCTGCAGTAACTGGCCTTCTTTCTGATCATTGTGCTTGAAGGCAGAGATAGACTTCAGCATACACATGCATATGGTCTGCATTTCTGAGCTCAGCTTATTTGTAAGTTCTGCAGTTCTTCAGTAATGATCTCCAGCATTTAGACACAACAACATAGTCAATCCTCTTCTTTGTGTAACCATCATTACTATACCACATGTACTGGTGGATGGTTTTGCATTGAAAATAAGTGTTTGCAATGACAAGGTCATGGGATTGGCATAGATCAAGTAGGCAAAGGCCATTGTTGTTAAGTGAGTAGGGATAAACAGGGCCACTTGGACCATGCCAAACACCCCTATCGTCAAACACTGTTGCATTGAAGCCACAATGAAGTACAGTTATATTGTGGGGGGGGGGAACTGTCGGGAGACATCTGGTCAGAGCAGAGTAGAACTCTTCCTTTATTGTGTCATTGGGATCATTGGTCAGGGCATAGCATGCAACAATACCAATTTTACCATATTTGTGTCTAAAGTAGGCCTTCAATAGTCTTTCTGACATGGCTTTGTGCAAGAGTAATGCCTTTCTTTAGCACAAGGCCAACACCATTCCTTGTTTTGCTCTCTCCAAACCAGAGCAACAAGTGAATGTTGTCTATTTTCTCTTCTCTGCTTCTGGTAAGATGGGTTTCTGTGAGACCAAAAATCACCACTTTATTCTTATGGGGCTCTTCAGGGAGTAGGTTCTTTGATGCAGGTGCATTGAGAGTCAAAACAATCCAGGTGGCTATCCAAAGCCCCTTTGGTCCAGGATATTTAGTCTGTCAGTCTTTCTGATGTTGTCAGCATGTCTGTTGATGTGTGATGGTCAAGATCTTAAAAGGAAGTCCAGATCCAAGGTTATTTTAACACTATTCATAGCAATTTATTTCAGGTGGAGGGTTGCTAGCCCAACCAACCCTAGGTCTAGAATCTGGTTAGCATCAGGTTAAACCTAGATACAGTACTACAATTCCTGGAGTGGGGTCCACCTGCAACAAAAAGGTTATGGCCACCCTGATTTGAGTGTGTAGTTAGGAGAAACATCATATCCAGAGGCACATGGTCAGCAGACAGAGTCTCCATCATTCTGGACAAACCTCATCACCTCTAACAGGGTTGAACTAACCCAGTTTATTGAACTCTCTCAGAAGAAAATAAAGTAAATAAACCAGAAGTTAATTATCTTCTGGGAAATGAATACCTAGTTTAAGGTATTGCATCAAAATGTATTATATACATGAGGAGATGAGACCAATCAAGTATACAGCTATAAATTGAACATTTCTTTCATACTTGAAAGACAAAGAAGACTTAGCTGCCTTCATTGGAAATTCATTTTGCATTAGGCAAGATTAAAGAAGAAAGATTTAATCTCAAGACTTTGAATCAACCCAGTTTATTTAACTCTCTGAGAAGAAAATCTAGAGAATGAACTGGAAGTTAATTATTTTCTAACTATTAGATATTGACAAGATATTTAAGCCCTTTCAAGATAAATTAGGAGCAACCAATGCAGTAGCTCATTTCAACTCAGAGAGTGAGTCAAAAGGAAAAGGGCTGAATAGTCTTGACTGAAAAAGCCCACATTTGCTGAAACAAAAGATTTTCTGGGAAAAGAATACCTAGTTTAAGGTATTATGTCAAAAATGCTTAAATATTCCAGGTTGAAAAGCTTGAAATAGATCAAGAAGCTAAGAAAGATGCAATTAGAAAGTACAGGTAGAAATATTAGGAATTTCCAGAATATTATCTTCTGAAAAAGAACAACAGAATTTTCAGTTTTCCAAAACTTTGAACAAGACATGGGAACAGGATAGAAAAAAAGAATATCTTGCTGGATTATATACCAGTTAGAGGTATTACATAAACTGAATGTTAAGCTGGAAGATATTGTATGGAATGGCTATGTCTAACAGCTGGCAAAATATATGGTAAGGATGGGGAGAATAGACAGGTGATGCAGTTTCTCTAATCACTAATTAGGTTTTTTGGTGAGGAGCCAGTAGGCTTTTGTTGCCTGAGCCTGGATATAACTCAATTAAAAACTTCATTAATTTTGCAGGTCTGCATTGTTTTGGGAACTTGTTTCTTATCAGTAATGAATTCATAGGACTAATATAAATTTGAAACAATAAAATACTGTAAGCAAGGTCTTGTATACAACTCAGGTACATATAAGGGGAAGTGACAAGGATGCAATTGTGACAATAGCATGTTCCTCTTTTAGCCAGCAAAATAATCAGCATTTGACATATTTACCAATAAAAAGATAACAAAATGTTTCCTTTTAGTTTTAATATTACTTGGGCTATAGAAGAGAAAATCAGGAAGATATGTCACATTTTGAGTGAACTAATCATTACATCTAAAAAAACAAAAGAAAGTGAGGTGTGTATTCACTTTATCTCTATTTTAATTAGGGACTCATGTAGCCTAGGCTATATAGGCCTAACTATACCTACTTTTCTTTGGGCTAGGTCAGAAATCTGATGCAAAAAAAAGAAAACAGCCTTCTGTTCAACTTCCTATTATTCTGTTCTTTCATTGATCTTATAGCTTACTTTTAACAGCTATAAAAAAAATTATCCATCAGAATAGTGTTGCTTTGCACCACTATTTCTACTTTTCAAGAAAGCAAGAAGCCCATTAACTAGAAATTTGCCCAAAATTGAGTTGCTTGTTGGTCAGCTCACCTAAATTAACTGATCAGTCTTTATTTAACAAAATGACCACCTAATCAGTAAAAAATTCATAGGCTCTTCTAGCCAATATTTCACTAAAGTGTTTATGTATAGTTAAAATTAACTACCTTTATAACAGTAAAATCTTCTGGGGATACAATTGACCTCAGCTTCTCCATAACTTCCCAGTTGCTGATTGTTTGACCTGCAGATTTTAATGGTGGCAGCTGGACAGATATATGTAATTTTGCAACTGGCTTTAGAAATAGCCCGTATTCCTGGTAAAATTTTAATACGTCACTTGTATCTTGACATGGTTGAATAACAACCATTTTTCTTATAAAACTCAAGAAATTAAAAGTTTCTTGACAAGAAAAATTACGAAAAATTTTCTATGCATCAAAGGCTTAAAATGTATCTCCGTTTGCACATATTAGATTCCGCTACTGCAGTTACTTCAGGCTTGTCCACAGATGTCAGCCTGTATGCATGTTATTTATTTATTATTTTTGAGAAAAAAGACTGCATAAACTTTTAGCTTCATGTCAGCATTTCTAACCACACTATTGAATTCCCTGTTTAACGTAATAAAAATTCGTTAGCAAAAGAGCCGGTTCTACAAAGCCTTTTTCTTGCGGAAAAATCGTTTTGTACACTATTTGTCGTTTCACCTAGCTGTAACACTCGATGAGGTTCGCACCTTAGGTCTTCCAAATATTGGCCTTGGACCCTTGTTTCTTGCATAGCTGTTATCTACTTCTGCAGTGTTGTTTTAGATTAAACTATTTTTTTGTCTTGAAGATAGAATAACTTTGCAACAAAAGTTTCTAGTCTCAATGGTTACATTTCATTCTGCACAAGGAAACAGAGCGAGACAGCCAATAAACTATAGATAATTGCCACACAAACAAAAGGCGCATGCATAGGTAAAACCTGATTATGTACATATAGATGATGAAGCTTTTTACTGGAGGATTTATGGATAGTTACAAGTTCTTGTTTGCCTGAACGTACATCAAACAAAAAAAATTGATTACAAATTTGATTACAATTACAGTATTTTATATAGTTAAAAAAATATAGTTAAATTTTTAAGTTACAAATTCTTTAATTAGTTAAAAAATAGTTAAAATTTTAGAATCTTGTAATAAAAAGTATATAAATTAATAAAAATATGGTAATTTGATTTAATTTCTGGTAATATAAATCTGGTGTCTGATTTTTGAATTAAAATGGAATAGTTGTGGGCATCAAGTCATGGCTAATTGTAAAAAAGCGAAGACAGATAGTCCAATTGAGTCAGAGCCAATTTTGCCATTAATTCCCTCTTATTAGGATTGTATAAAAATGATGTTAGTTGATTTACTAATAGATATGTCTATCTGTCATCTGTCCATGTCCATGCATCGTTCCTAGGATAGTGGAACTAAGGTAGATAGTCATTAAAACGAAAATGTACTTCAATTTTTGCATTTCAGGGTTACAATACAAAACAAGTAAAATGGTTAATTCACACTTTGCAGATGACGGACGGTAGGTTCCGAAAAAAGTACTTTTCACTACACGTCTGGATATAAACAAAAAGTAGGCAATCCCCAAATAGAATAGGGTAGGCTCATTAGAAACAGTTTAAAGAAGTTTTGAAGTTCTTGGAGGGGAGTAAAAAGTATGGCTTTTTCCCTTTGCTTTTTTTTCACTTATTATGTGAGTTTGATTAAATATTTCAAAAAATTACACAAGAAGAAATTATTTACCCTGTTTGAGGTTTGCATTCCCTGTGCAAATATTGATATGTTATTTTTCTACTCTCCTGTGCTTTAAATATATCAGTGAAACACATAAATTTTGGAGTCCTCCATAGCTTAGATTCAGTTTTGTGGATCCACTAAGTCCAATTTTTGAAATATAGGGGTACAAGGTTTTTAGATTACAACTATGTTGAAAACCTTGAAGAAAAAGACAATTTTCTCGCTTTAGGACATTTTATATCCTTGTCTAAACAATTTAAATAATATCATAATTTGTGCTCTGTGGATTGGTAGATCTAAAGCAATGAATCCTCCAGTAATATATGTACCATGGCCTTTTGGTTTAAATTACAGCTGCAGGCTTGTCACAAAATCGCTCGTTTTAAATAAGATAAAGAAAGATAAAGAAATAATAAAGAAGAGAAATAAAAATAATAAAGAAATAAATAAAAGAAATAAATAAAAAATAATAAAGAAATAGAAATAAATAATAAAAAAAGAAATGAAAAAGAAGATAAAGATAAATAAGATAAAGAAATAAGAAATAAAATAATATTGACTTCAGATGGTTTGCAATGAGTTTTTTTAGGAGAAATGGCCTATACAATAACCTTATCAATAGTATTATCAACAATGAAAATACGAAAAAAGAAAATACCTAGTTACAACATAAATTCATTTTGAAATCACACAGATCTTTAATAAAAGATATAAGATATTACAACGGATCAGCTTTGTTCACTTTCATTTGTTTTGCACCATGGTAGCTTCAGCCGATACCTATAATAACATATTCCAAATTAACAAATTAATGAACACTATAATACATTTTCAGTAAAATATCTTGAGTGCTAGATGTCTTTTAGCTAATCTAACAGTAAGAAACCAATAAATTCTCAAGGATAGATGAGTCAATTAGAGGGTAGTTCCAAATACAATGGAAATCACTTAGTAATGAAAATCATTATGATCATCAAGCCAGTGTTTGTAACAAGAATAACAGATTAATGGTAAATCATTAGATTACCCTTACAATATAACAGGTTTAAAAGGGTCGTAAACTGTCATATTATGATTACCAAACAGGGCCACCATTCCAATAAACAATCAAGCTGTCATGTAAAAATTCAATAAACATATAGTCATAACAGTTTATATTTTTTCTATGAGAAGTCTATTTCTAATATTAAGTGGTTTTAAAGATACAGTACGCTCCGTTGGCCTTAAGCCAACGTTAATCTAAATACGGACTCAAGCACACTAAATGAATATTAATCACTCTGCACTTAACCAATAGAAATTGCGAAACTATATGACGTTTTGCGACCTTTTTGTGGTATGTGGACAGCGTCTTCATCACTTTTTATCCGTGCTAAAGCAGTTTGTGCTTCAATCTGGTGGTTTGAGAATGTCCAATACTGAATTTGATTTTTTTTTCTTTTTACCACAGGTCAAGCCTGGTCTATGGATTTACTTTATTGACTCGCACATATCGGCTTAATCTTTTTTTTTGCACCTTAAACGGTATTTTTTTTTATGGTGTTCTTGTGACAATTTTTTTTTATACTATCTACATCTACTTAAAATTTTCAGACGGCTTGCAATGTTATATGGCGCTCCTGTGACCAAATTTTTGGTACTAATTCAAAGATTTTAAGCAAATTTTCAAGCAAATGCCGACTAATTTGCGAGCATTCTTTTTTCACTGAACGATGATTATGCTTCTCTGCCCCATATTCTGGAACATTAGCTAGGACAAATTGCCACTATCACTATCTAGGGTAAATAAACTCTTAGGATCAATCAAAAATTCTTAAAATAATCTTGTCTATTTAGCATTTTGTTACGCTTCAAAAATCAACTGAAAAGGGATATCACCAATTAACATTTCAGAGATAATAATGATACCATCGTCAGTGGTAAGCAGGTTCAGCAACTTCTTTAGGGAACAAACTCAACCTATGAAGATATATGTTGCAAGTATTTTGACATCCTTATAACGTAAATAATTTGATATAGCATTCCACAAAGTAAGCTGGTAGCTTTGTGTGAATATAACCAAGAACCCTCATCTAAATGCATCACTAAAGGAACTGGTGAAGTGCTTAGAAAAGTTTTAGTAGGAGTATGGTACTTACTAGAAAGGCTAACATTTTCTTAACCAAAATCAAGAGCAAGCATGCCATAAACAGTGAGATGTATGCTGAGCCAAGCTGAAAAGTTTGTCAAGAAGATGACACCAACATTCTCATTGTTTCAACCAAGTTTGATTAGTTTGGATTCTTTGCTATCACGCATAGACAGGATAGCTTTCACTCTGAATCCCAGGAATCTAAGTTTAGATACGCAGCAAAATTGAAATTGGGATCACATGTTTGTAGCAAAATTCTATATTCTATTCATCAGTTTAGGTTCTTAGGCACTAACTGTTAACAAAACTTGACAAATTGATAATGGAAGAAAAGGAAGTGAGGATTTTATTTCAAACCACAAACAAAACTTCCAATTTTAATCAATTGCAATATCGCAAATTCAATGGAAAATTTATATTGTCTGCTTAAAATGTCAAATAAAAAATTTTTGATCGCAACACTAGCGGTTAAGACTTTCACTTACTTCGAGTATATTTGTATGCTTGTTAATAGGAAACCTTGAAATGTTAATTCAAGTTTGATAATTGGTAATTTGAAGATTGGGCTTTTGTGAACTTTCTGCTATTCTTGACTTTGAGCTTAGAATGTTTGTGAAAATTGCTAAATTCACAGTTGTAACATGAAAGACATCCATAAAATACCGTCTAAGAAATTTGCATGGAATTCGGCCTGCGTGGGAACTAGTCACTCAAACTATATCGGAAAGGATATAAGCTTGTGACCACACTTAATATGTGCCAGTTAAAATTTTATATTTCTGTCCATTTTTTTGCCCCCAGTTACTTTCAATTGTTCTCTCAAAACATAAGGTATATTAAACTACCTAAGCCAAGGATTAATGAAATATTTAAATTCAGTTGTAATTATCACAAAGGGATGTGATATACGATAACGAAGCTGTATACCTGCCTGGTAGCCCAAATCAAAGTTTGAAAAATGCAGTCGGTTAAAGGATCAGTGTTTTACGTAACAGAGTAGAACTATCACCGAATTTGAACAGTTGGAAAATAACATTTAAAACCGTTTACAATACAGCCCCTCCTAAACCCTTTAAGCATTGTTGGTCCTTATTAACCTCGAAATATAAAAAATGTTCTCAGACTTATCTTAGCCACTTTCATAAAAGACATGTTTCATTCAAGGGTCCTTTATAAAGATTAAAAAAAAAAAAAAAAAAAAAATAACTGAAAGTGAGGAGTGATATTGAAACTTAAAACGAACAGAAATTATTTCGTATATGAAAGGGACTTCACCCTCCTCAACACCTCGCTTTTACGCTAGAGTTTGACTCTTTGTCGCAACTCAATTTAAAATAAAAAAAACTTCAGCGTTAAGAATAAGGCGTTGAGGAGGGGACAGCCCTTTTCATATCCGGAATAATTTCTTTTTGTTTTAAGATTTAATGTCGCACCTTACTTTCAGTTAAAAAACCTTTTTTTTTATTTCATTTCTGAACGTTTTACAACTAATGCAGGTTCGACTTTGGCTCAGCGAACATAAGGAATTAAAACAAAATTTCCATATTAATTTTGGCAGATTTATTCCAGACATGAAGGATTAACCCCTCCTCAATACTTTGCTCTCCACGCTATAGCAGTTAGCACTTTTAAAAAGCTTCCTATTCTAATTAAACGGCCCCCGTGTTTCAATTTTAGAAAACAGTCAAAGTTTAAAGTAAAGAGTTAGGTATTGAGGAGGGGACAACCTTTCATATATGCCATGATTTTTGTTTGGATTTCAAATAATGCCGGTAAATCTGGCTAACCCTCTATGAAATATACCCCTTCCCCTCACGGAAAACTCCTCCGTGGAAACGTCATCCAATGTAAAGTACCCCCCTTAAATTACCTCCTGACAGCTCCATCCTTGCTGAGAATCACCTCCTGGTAAAATTGCTTGTGGACGATTCACCCTGAAAAGTTCTCTTTAGAATTCTTTCATTTGAATAAGACTTTAATCTCCAATCGGTGTCTTGATCCCTCCAGAAATACCCCCTACTTTGGAAATTATTTCCTAGAAGCCAAAACACGTGGAAAAAACCCCTAGATAATTCCTCCGGAACATTTCCATATAAAAAATTTGGCAAAGAGAATGTAAGACAATTAAAAAGAATTTCGTAGAGTAATTCTGCTAAAACCCAGTATAACATTTTCCCTTGAATACCCACTCCCTAGAAACTCCCCTCCCTATGGAAGATTCTCCCCATAGAAATCCACTCTGAACACACCTCCCCACCCCCCACTCCCCTAAAAAATGGCTGCATACTTCTCAATACCAAATACTCTCTGTATACGATAGGCAAAGTTCAAACAACTTTTACAGCCCTTCTCCTGCGGAGTGTGGGGGTCAGTTTACACTTAAAGAGATATTTATTAGAGTTTTTGACTATGCTGAACAAAGTCGCTATCTCAAGATTTTGATTGGGCGACTTTGGTAAAAAAGTGAGTGCGGGAGGGGATCTAGTTGCCCTTAAATTCTTTTGGTCGCTTAAAAGAGCACTAGTACTTTTAATATCCGTTCGAATGGGCCCTCTCGTAATATTTTAAGACCACCGGTTCGATAAATCACCCCTAGGGAAAAAAAACAAACAAAAAACAAATAAACATATCTATATCCAATATACAATAAACTAAATAATAAAACAAATCAATATCCGTCCTCATTCTTTTGGCAAAAAATATAAAAATCCACATTTTTGCAGATAAGAGCTCGGAAACCTTATAGCAGGGATCTCTGATATCGGTAAATGATCTCTGATATCGGTGAATCTGATGGTGTCATTTTCATTAAGATTCTATGACTCTTAGGGGATGTATCCCCCATTTTTGGAAGTGAGGCAAATATTTTCAGGCTCGTAGCTTCTGATGGGTAAGAATAAGCTTGATGAAACTTATACATTTGAAATCAGCATAAAATCCAATTATTCTGATGAATATATTGCTATGAATATTCCGTTTTTTAAGGTTTGGTTTACTATTGAGCCGGGTCGCTCCTTACTTACAGTTCGTTACCAGGAACCGTTTGAAAAGCAGATATTCCTTCCTCCAAATTCATCACAGCCTCAAAAATTAATAATTGTGAAGCAGCTAGATATTTGCATTTTTGGGATAAGCTCATTTTTCCGAGTCAGCTAAGAAATATTACGTTATTTTCCGGATGCGTCTTTTAAAAAAGCCATTCTGGACTGTAGTTATGTTGTCAGGAGATAGCTGGGAATTCAAGCAGTGACTACAGTTCTAATATAAAAAACATAATACGCACTTTTCAAGATCAGCAGCTGCTTCAAGTGTTTCAGGCAAGTTTCTATCCTTTGTTTCTGGTAGATTAACAACAGCCAATGATGAAACAAGTGCGACTGCACCAAAAATCGAGAATGGAACAATGAGACCATAAGAGCTCTATAAAAGGATAAACCTGTTTTAAAGGATTACCAAAAATTTTGAAAATTAGAGGGTTATTTCTTTTTGAGTTGGCTTAATATTTATTGACAAAGCACTTACACGATTCGTGATCATAAATCATAGCCATTATATATATATATATATATATATATATATATATATATATATATATATATATATATATATATATATATATATATATATATATATATATATATATATATATATGAGGTTTAGGCTTCTGAACGTTAATTTGCCTCTAATATCTGTTTGGTACCTTCAGGGTGCTAAAATAGGCTTGAAAATTAATGTTAAGAAGACTAAGTCACTAAGGTTAGGAATAAGTGAAGATGAACAGGTGACCTTAGGTAACGAAAAGATTGATCAGGTTGGGAGCTTCAGTTACCTTGGTAGTATTATTAGTAAAGATGGTGGGAGCAGTGAAGATGTTAAAAGTAGAATAGCTAAAGCTCAGGGTGTTTTTTCACAGTTAAAAAAAGTTTGGAAGAATAGAAAGATAAGCCTACAAACCAAGATTAGAATATTGGAAGCTACAGTGATGACAGTGGTCAAATATGGCTCTGAAGCATGGACACTCCGAAAAGCAGATGAAAATTTACTAGATGTTTTCCAGAGAAATTGCCTACGGATTGTTCTGGGTACCCGGCTGACTGACCGTATTTCAAACAGTAGGTTGTACGAAAAGTGTGGTTCAATCCCGCTTTCTGGGGCTATAATGAAAGAAAGGTTGAGATGGCTAGGCCACGTTCTACGGATGAAGGATGACAGATTACCGAAGATTGTCCTTTTTGGCCAACCGTCTGGGGCTACACGGAAAGCAGGTCGTCCTTGTCTGGGTTGGGAGGATGTCATAAATAAGGATTTAAAGGAAATGGGAACTTCCTGGGAGGGTGTAAAGAGGGAGGCTTTAAATAGATTAGGTTGGAGGAGGAGCGTGCGTAGCTGTGTTGGCCTCAGGCGGCTTGGTGCTGCAGTGAGTTATTAGTAGTAGTAGTAGTAGTATGGACGCTGCACCCCACATATTTTATACTATCGTAGCTGAAAAAAATCTATTAATTATCTATAATTTACAATAATCTATAATTATCTATAAATTACAAATACTTTAGGCATAATAGAATGATCCTAAAACTCAAACGGAAGAAGAGGAAATCTCATTTTGGCTCTGCTGGATAAAGAAAATTAGGTGTTTAGTTAATTTTTCTTATAAATGTCAAAACTGATCCTTAAAATTTGTAATTTCACTTTTTACTGACTATCTCCCAGGACAATATGGCAAGAAAATTTTAACTTTTACTTACGAAAGAGCCAACATTTGATTTTAAATTGAATGATCCCCCTCCCAAGATTCTAAAATGGTCCTTTATATTTGAAATGAATAGAAAGAAAAGTTTTTGAAAGTTTTGTAAACTTTCGAATGTAATTCTTGGAACTGGAAATATGTCATCTAATTTCAAAATAATGTGGGTCAAGTTATTTGGTAATTTATATTGGGCTCTGGAACTTTAAGTAGACCATGGGTTTAGCAGAATTTATAATGTTTTGTCTTTTGGAAATGGAAATCCGAATGTTAGGTTTATAGTACAATAAAAGTGGAACTTGGACAATTTTAATATGGAATAATGTGTTAATATGGAAGAACCTCGAGAAACATTTATAAGCGGATTTCTAAAGTGTTTTAATTAGTTCCTCTTGTGTGTTAATTGAGCCAAGTTCTTGTCTTGTGTTTGTCTTCAAACGATTGTGTATAAACTTTGTATAATAAATGCACAGTTTATAGTATAGAGACTCTGATACTTCCTCTCACGAGAACCCTTAGCTCTAAACGATTTGGCTACACACTTACCAAAACGCGCTTACCAGATAAGTATTAAAGTAAACCTCATGACACCAAAAGGAAAGGAGGAGGTTAACCCTTTACTTGCCTTTTTCTGGGCTGCATTTTCAGGGAAAGTAACTTTGTTCATTATTTTTCTTTTTCATTAGGGTTCTCTTAGCTCGAGGTTTCATATAACTTTCTGGCCAATTGAAATATTTAGCGCATTTTTTTATCCCACTTTATTAGAGGAGGGACTAGTTTCAAAGAAATAGGTCTTTGAATAATTTTTTTTACATTAGACAATTTGACCTAAGGAAATACCACTGTAAGTTTTAAACTGATCAGGCAAAAATGTTTTTGTGGTTGATTTCCGGGACTCCTTTTTTGACTGGAAAATGTTTATTATCTTCTTGATCAATAAAATAATACCTAAGACTTCTCGTGACTGGACTCTCATGATAAAACATGTCCCCCTTTTTTTCTACTATAAAATATATCTGTAAAGAAATAACAGGTCGTATAATTTACAGCCTTTATCCCTAGGGTTTTGGGGGTTATGCCAACCTCGGATTCAAATTTACTTATATCTATAACCATTTTTGACAAAATGGGTGCCTCAAAATGTTGATCAAATGTCTATAGGGCTACAGATGAATAAGCTATCAAAAAAAGTCCTCGGACAGGGACCGACTTTTCTCCAATTACTTCCAACTTTTCAAAAGGTACTAGAACTCTCGTTTTCCGATCGAATGAGCATCCTCTGAAGTTTCTAAGACCGTGAAAGAGGTTTAATCTGCAATCTCCTAAATGGAATATCGTTTAGGGTTAAATCGTTTAGGTTTTATTTTTAATCTCTACTTTCATAGTAAAAATGTAGACAAGAAATACCCCTCGGACTTCATAAGGGATCAGATATAGATTTCTAACTCTCCGCCTTCCACCGAACTACGTATATATTTATTTGAAGGCTGAATGAGAGGTAGGATGTTTTGGCATTAATATTTACTCTTTAAGACCTCTGCCCTCACCCCCACCTAAAAATGATCCGCCACCCCTCCTTCGTAATAAATTATGCACAATAATACAATTTTTTTCATTCTTTTCAATTGTCTTAATTCCATCCTGGCTGATCAATTTCACATTTGAGGAGAATTTTCCCTGGGTAGTTTGCTGGTGGGGGGGAGGGTCCAGTAGGACTTTTCTAGTGCCAGAATTTACAGCTGAAGGAGTTTTAGGAGGAGAATAACGTGGACCCTCCAAAGAGAGTGATAACTTATAAGCGTAGAAGCTGGCACTAGTATCAACAAAAAATCACTAACCCCAACTAATATTCGTCTTTCTTGATTTTTTTTTCAGTGTAGTAGCTTAGTTAGTGTAATTTCTATAATTGGCAAAGTTAGTGTAGCAGTATGCATTGTTCTAAAAAATAATCACGAAGTAAGAAAAAATGCCAAGAAAAGCAAACTAGATGGCGATAATGATTTTTCTTACGCTAGCACCAGTTTACACTTTTATAAGTTACTCATGCATTTTCTCGTGTTTTAAAATTTCATGTTGCTGCTTCCCAAGTGTTTTTCACATGTAAAATTTTGTGTGTTTGTGTCCTGGTTCATTAGTATTTTCACTGCAAATAAGAATATATGCCTGCCAATAGCTGCATGAAGATGTTAGTACTTACCAAGCTTGCTACATAAGGTGCCAGTACGGTGCCGAATCTTGCAAACATCGAAGATGTACCAATAGCAGTTGATCGAACTGAAGTAGGAAATAATTCCCCTGTATATTGGTAAAGAAGAGCATATCCAGCTGATACAAAAAATTTGCCAATTAATGAGAAAGTGGAAGACAACCAGGCAATATCTATAAGAATAAAAACGTTGTAAAATTTTATAATTTAACAGTTTGAATTTGTTAATAATTTAACAATCATCAAGCTGATACAAAAAATTTGCCAATTAATGAAAAAGTGGAAGACAACCAGGCAATATCTATAAGAATAAAAACGTTGTAAAATTTTATAATTTAACATTTTGAATTTGCTAATAATTTAACAATCATCAAGCTGATACAAAAAATTTGCCAATTAATGAGAAAGTGGAAGACAACCAGGCAATATCTATAAGAATAAAAACGTTGTAAAATTTTATAATTTAACAGTTTGAATTTGTTAATAATTTAACAATCATCAAGCTGATACAAAAAATTTGCCAATTAATGAGAAAGTGGAAGACAACCAGGCAATATCTATAAGAATAAAAACGTTGTAAAATTTTATAATTTAACAGTTTGAATTTGTTAATAATTTAACAATCATCAAGCTGATACAAAAAATTTGCCAATTAATGAGAAAGTGGAAGACAACCAGGCAATATCTATAAGAATAAAAACGTTGTAAAATTTTATAATTTAACATTTTGAATTTGATAATAATTTAACAATCATCAAGCTGATACAAAAAATTTGCCAATTAAAGAGAAAGTGGAAGACAACCAGGCAATATCTATAAGAATAAAAACGTTGTAAAATTTTATAATTTAACATTTTGAATTTGTTAATAATTTAACAATCATCAAGCTGATACAAAAAATTTGCCAATCAATGAGAAAGTGAAAGACAACCAGGCAATATCTATAAGAATAAAAATGTAATAATTTAACAATTTTCATCGTACATAATTCTACATAAAATGTCTTGCAAGACTTAAAGATTTTCAGATAAAATTCCTTATGTTTTAAGAAACGTTATCTGAAAATAAACTTTATCTTTAAGTTTATTTTTACTTTGATTAAACTTTATCTTTAAGTTCCAGATGAAGTTTTTTCAGAACTTTAGTTTCTGAAAAACTACCAACCCCTTTTGACGCTCTCAAGGATATCCATAAACTCGTTATAACATCTTCGTTCAATACGGAGCAGATTAAAAAACTATTTGTATTCATAAATAAAAAGGCGTTTTTATCAAAAAATAAATTTGCATAAAACTTCAAAGCTGCATTAAACGAAAGACGAGAAGAAACGAATTAAAATAATGATCAAACAGTTCGTGGTAACCTACTATAAGTAAGGAGTGACCCGGCTAAATAATAACCAAAACTCTAAAAAACAAAATTTTGATATCTATAGACACATCAAAAGAATTAATTCTAATGCTGATTTTAAATATCTAAGTTTCATCAAGTTTAGTTTCACCCATCAGAAGTTACGAGCCTGAGAAAGTCTTACTAATTTTCAGAAAAGTGACCACCCCCAAGAAGTCATAGAATCTTAATGAAGGTCACACAAATTTTACTTACGAAAGAGCCAACATTTGATTTTAAATTGAATGATCCCCCTCCCAAGATTCTAAAATGGTCCTTTATATTTGAAATGAATCAAGGAGGCACACTCGTGCCTCTTTAAAGAGGCAGACCACGACAATGTTAAGCGATCTTCGGTTCCAGTGGTCGCAGAGGGATGGGGAGGGATGCATTTCGTAGCCCGAGCTCCAACTAAGAAACCTGCCAAATTTCAGCCTCCTCCGACTTTTCCTTCATGGGGAAAATCTGGCCGAAATTGTCGACCCGTCAACACCAGCCCCCCTTTAACGTTGTCAGATCGGGCTGAAATTCACAAGTTAAGGTCCCATAGGGCCCAGGAGCTTATTCGCGAAGTTTCAGCTCGATCCGATAACTCCTTCCCTGTTTTCCAGAAACCACGCATAGCCACTTAATGTTAATATTCTCCTTTTGTTTGTTTTTTCTGAGACGCCTACAGGTTACAGTCGACATAGGATCTGGGTGTACGAAGACTCATTCGACGCGGAATTCTCCGAGCAATTTTCCTGGAAAGTTTCGTCGGAAAATCTTAACCCCCCGATTTTCTAGCTTAGAAAAACCCATTTCCCCATTGAAGGTAAAATTTTCTCATGTAATAACATCACTTGTTTGAAAAATTCTTACACTAACAGCAGCTTGGCGCAGCGGAAGCGTGCTGGGCCCATAACCCAGAGGTCGATGGATCGAAACCGCTAGCTGCTAATTTTTTAAAATTTGTGAAATTAGGTAATTTTGTCAGTTTGAATTTATTGATACAGAAAGGGAGAAAATAAACATGGAAACATGTGGTCAGAATTACATACTGGAATGTTCACAAGAATTTATACAGAAGCGGGGGTAAGGCTTGATGGAAGCAAGTTAAAAGAACCATTTAAATTGATTTCCTAATTGAAGCCGTTGGTCAAATTTTCTATTGTAATAACTTGTTTGATAACAAGCATAACAGCAGCTTGGCGCAGCGGAAGCGCGCTGGGCCCATAAACCGGAGGCGGGTGGGTAAAAACCACTAGCTGCTAAATTTTTAATTAAGCTGCTAAACTATTAAAATTATCAAAATTAGATAATTTTGTCAGTTTGAATTTACTGATACAGAAAGCGAGAAAATAAACATGGAAAATTATTATTAAATTACATCCACCATGGATTGTAGAAAAACGTACAGAAATAATATGAAAAAAAACTTCGTTTTCTTAAAGAGTTAAAGAGACTGCGTCCCAAAGTCGAACCTAAAAACGTACAGGAATTAGGAGAGGTAGTTGGGGGGCTGCCGCCCCCCAAACCCCCCGCTTTTAAAAACTCTTTTGTACAGGTTTTTTGTTGTGGGGGACTGCCGCCCCCCTAACCCCCTTCTTGGCTTCGGAAAGACCCTCTTTTAATTAACAAAAAATTGAAATGAATGATTAATGGAATAACTTCGAAAAATGTTAAACACAAGAGGACAGGAGAACCATTGCGCCGAAACTAGTAATTAGTAACAATGAAGTCCCCCCACAACAAAAACCTGGACAAAAGAGTCTTTAAAAGCGGGGGGTTTGGGGGGCGGCAGCTCCCCAACTGCCTCTCCTAATTCCTGTAAGTTTTAAGGTTCGACTTTGGGACGCAGCCTTTTAACTCTTTAAGAAAACGAAGTTTTTTTCATATTATAGAAAGAAAAGTTTT
Organism: Artemia franciscana; assembly: GCF_032884065.1. Classification (NCBI taxonomy): domain Eukaryota; kingdom Metazoa; phylum Arthropoda; class Branchiopoda; order Anostraca; family Artemiidae; genus Artemia; species Artemia franciscana. The sequence continues at coordinate 57,890,539 of NC_088864.1, forward strand.
TGAAAGTTTTGTAAGCTTTCGAATGTAATTCTTGGAACTGGAAATATGTCATCAATTTCAAAATAATGTGGGTCAAGTTATTTGGTAATTTATATTGGGCTCTTTACATTGGGCCCAATATGCCGTTATAACATCTTCGTTCAATACGGAGCAGATTAAAAAACTATTTGTATTTATAAATAAAAAGGCGTTTTTATCAAAAAATAAATTTTCAGAAAACGTTCGTGGTAACCTACTATAAGTAAGGAGCGACCCGGCTAAATAGTAACCAAAACTCTAAAAAACAAAATTTTGATATCTATAGACACATCAAAAGAATTAATTCTAATGCTGATTTTAAATATCTAAGTTTCATCAAGTTTAGTTTCACCCATCAGAAGTTACGAGCCTGAGAAAGTCTTACTAATTTTCAAAAAAGTGACCACCCCCAAGAAGTCATAGAGTCTTAATGAAGGTCACACAAATTTTACTTACGAAAGAGCCAACATTTGATTTTAAATTCAATGATCCCCCTCCCAAGATTCTAAAATGGTCCTTTATATTTGAAATGAATAGAAAGAAAAGTTTTTGAAAGTTTTGTAAACCACCCCAAGAAGTCATAGAATCTTAATGAAGGTCACACAATCAGATTCGGCGTAAGAACGCTACTGCACAGGTCTCAAGCTTCTATCTCCAAAAATGTGGAATTCTGCATTTTTTTGCCAGAAGAAAGATCATTGATGTGTGTTCATTTATTTTTTGTCTTTTTCTTTCCCAGTGGTGATCGTATCGACCTAGTGGCCCTAGAAGGTACGAGAGGGATCATTTTAACGAAAATTAAAAGTTCTAGTGCCCTTTTTATGTGACCAGAAAATTGAAGGGCCACTAAGCCCCTCCCGCGTTCATTTTCACCAAGTTACGGGACCTAATTTTGAGATAGCCATTTGTTCTGCATAGTAAAAAAATCCAATAACTATGTCTGTGAGGATGACTTAATCCCCACAGGCCCCGGGGAAGAGCTGCAATTTATGAGCTTTGCCCATTGTTTACATATAGTATTGGTTATTGGGAAGTATACAGACGTTCCAAGGGGATTTTTTCTGGTGGGGGGTCGAGGGGGTTATGTGGGAGGACCTTTTCATAGAGGAATTTACTATGGGGGAAGAGAATTTCCATGAAGGGGGCACTGAATTTTCCAGTATTATTTAAAAAAGAACAATGAGAAACTAATTAAAAAAACAAGTTTTTTCGACTGAAAGTAAGGAGCAACATTAAAACTTAAAACGAGCAGAAATTATTAAGTATATGAGGGGTTTGTCCCCTCCTCAATACCACGCTTTATACACTAAAGTAATTCTAATAGTTTGAAAAGAGCTATTTGTTATAAATAAACAACCTTTGTGATTTAGGGGTCATTCTTAACGAATTGGAACAAAATTCAAACTTTAGCGTAGAGAGCGAGGTATGGGCGAGGGGACGAACCCCCTAATATAGATAATAAAAATATAAGAACACAAAAGTTAGTTACATAAGTTAATTCGTAAGTTCCGTATATTTATGACACATGAAAACGTTAGTAAGCAAAATTAAAAGTTCTTGCGGCCTTTTTAAGTAACAAAAAAATTGGAGGGCAGCTAGGCCTCCTCCCCCGCTCTTTTTTTATCAAACTCGTCCGATCAAAATTTTGAGAAGACTATTTATCCAAAAAAAGTAAAATTAATATACAATTTTTTTTTTAATAATTTATATACGGTGAGCCAAAATCAAAACCTGCATTAATTCAAAAACTTTTAGAAATGAAGTTAAAAAAACAAGCTTTTTTAACTGGAAGTAAGAAGCGGCATTAAAACTTAAAACGAACATAAATTATTCCGTATATGAAAGCGACTGTCCCCTCTTCAACGCTCAGCTCTTTACGCTGAAGTTCAACTCTTTCTCATAACTCTACTTTTTAAAACAATAAAAAACTTTAACGTAAAGAGTAGGGCGTTGAGGAGGGGACAGACTCTTTCATTTGCAGAATAATTTCTGTTAGTCTTAAGTTTTAATGTCGCCGTATATGAATTCCGTATATGAAAGCGACTGTCCCCTCTTCAACGCCCAGCTCTTTACGCTTAAGTTCGACTCTTTCTCAGAAATCTACTTTTTAAAACAATAAAAAACTTTAACGTAAAGAGCAGGGCGTTGAGGAAGGGACAGACTCTTTCATTTGCAGATTAATTTCTGTTAGTCTTAAGTTTTAATGTCGCTCTTTACTTTCAGTTAAAAAAAACAACATTTTTTTACTTAATTAAAGCCTAAAATGAACAGATACCAACAACAATGAATAAGTGAGACCCAAAACAAATAGAAATTACAATGAAAAATTAGTTCAAATGTAAAACAACAGAAATCACAACAAGCAGGAGTAGGAATAACGCTCCTAAACCTTCTAAGGGTTGGGGTGTAATTTACACTTTATTGGAGACATTTTTTTTCGAGTAGTGTCTTTTTCTTTGTAATAATATCAACAAGAAAAAAATATCTTCGTATTACCTGAGATTACCAAAAAAAAAATTAATGAAAGTCGACCGACTGTTCCATCTATAATTGCATTCATTCGTAGAAGTCTCAACAATTTTGGTTTGTTAACATTAAAAAAGAAAAACTTATATATAATTTGTTTTCAGTAAAACGCAAATGAAGCTCTGACCCTTAGAAGGATGTACATACCATTCGAAAAAAGCTTGAACTTAAATACCATGCGTTTTTATAAGCTGGATGCAAATAGTGTCTTTTCATTGAATTCAACATCCCTATCAACATTCCCCAGAAATTTCAACTTAATCTCCCAAGCCGTTCATGAGATATAACACATACACTCTATTGACAAAATGGATATATATACTACCCTATGATTCAGTTCAACATATCCCCCAATATGTCCAAAAATATTATAATTATTGCTATCATCTTTTCATAAGATATTGCCGATGTACCTCTTTGACCACCCTGATGCACAGGGTGTCTTTTGATTTTTGTTCCATATCCTCCCTGAATACGTATTGAAAATTGCAGCATAAATTTAGTTCAGCAGTAGCAGTATCATTATTAGTGGTACTACTTGTAGTAGTAGTAGTAGTAATATTGGTTGTAGCAGTAGTATCCTTAGCTGTTCCTGAGATATTGCAGATACGTATTTTTGATAGCCAGGATCCACATAGTGTCTTTTGATATAGTTCTTTAATCCCCTCAAAATTCACTGAAGTTTCAACTTAAATCCCTTAGCCTTCTAAAACAAATACAACATAAACCATTCTCCCCTTTCCCAATAATAAATCCTACATGTAAAACGGGCAATTTTCATAACTTATAGCCCTTGCCTCATTGGCTGTGAAAAAAAAGGTAAAGAATACGGCACATCCTAATAACTAATCCTATATGTAAAAATGAAGGACTTGCATAATTTACAGACCATGCCTCATGGGTTATGAAAAATAAAGTTAAAGAATACGGCAATAAACTTTACTAGGGTCTAAAGCCAGCCATTCTCTGATTTCCCCAACTCTTTCTGTTTACCTTCCCTATATTTTCCCAGGTACACATTTAGAGCTGATACCTGCTTATTTATGGGCTCATGGCCTTTGAACTATTTTGAAAAAATGGCTATTTTGAAATAATTTTTTTTATCAGTGTTGAGAGGGGGCAGGTAATAAAGGTGAGAGAAGGGGCGGAGGCTGGTTGACCACAAATTACTTTGAATTTTGAAAAGGGCAGTAGAACTTTCAATTTCTAACCAAATGAACCGCCTCTGAAGTTTCTTCAACAACTCATTTCATACGAAGTTGCCTGGTGAAAAAAAAGGAAAAAAAAGACAATAATACTTTCCTTTTCGCTGACACAGTGCATTTGCACTGTTTATGATTCTCCTACTCACTCAGGACTTTCATTAGTTCAAAAATTGGAAAATTGCTTTTTTTTCCAAAACAGAAAAAATGTTATTGCAGTAAGATGCTGTCAATAATCGTAGAAGGGAAATGTATGGAATTTGAATACTACTATGTGAACTCTACAAAGATTACAGGTCGAAAACACAATTACTACAGTAATGCATATATAAGTGAATAATTAATTATTGCATCAATTTTGTTTATAATTTTTTACACCTTATGTACTACCGCCAAACCACCTTTTTTACATAAATAATGAGAATAATTTTACATAGTTCTGGTTTTTTAGATAGACAAGTGTCATGAGATTAATCCGATAAGAACCAGAAATATGTGTCGAATCGTTGATTAGTGGAGCTTTATTTGCTCTTGAGATATGTTTGTTTTTCGTAAGATTTTTCACACTTGATTTGTTCTATTTCAGATAATTATATAAAAAGTTAGTTGTGATACGCCATTTTTCATGAATATACATTATCAAAAATTACTGAGTAAACATTTTTGAAACAAAAGTAGATGTCATATTATAGGTTAGATATATTGGATGTGGAAACACAAAGTCCCAGATTTGTCTTTTAAAACTTGTAAAGGGAAATTCTTGATTTGTTTACTTTGAATATGTTTTTAGAATGAAGAATTTATTTTCAAAATAAGAGAATTTGGATGAATTGTATTTATGATCCCATTGCGAGTCCTTGCAATCTATAATTTCCCTTGTAGTCTGTTTCCTCTGTAATCTAATCTGGCTTCAGGAGGGATAACTCCTGAAACCTGAAGATATTGGCTTCTGTGGAGCCTCTAACCTAAGATGTTACCAGAGCATAAAATAAGGAAACTAATGTTATTACTTTTACTTGACATGCTTACAGTAGAAGTAGTCAGCCATTAATTCAATACCAAATTGCCCTCCCCAATACTTGATTTTTGAAAATAAATTTTGTTCCCCTCAATATTTCCTTGAATTGTCCACTAAAGCCTAAATTAAGCCTTGGGAAGATGTTTGGAAACTCCCCTTCACTGCTTCCTCCCCTTTCCCTGCAAAGGACACGGACCATTAATAACTTTGAGGAAGTCCTTCAAATCCATAACAGTGAAAGTTAAAATTCACTGTACAATTGAGACACAAGGAACGTGTTGGAACATCGCAACTTGGCGAATGCTGATTTGAAAGATTTTGAAAAAAAAACGAAAATGTGTCCTAGATTTGAAGAAAAAACTCATTTGCCGAAATCAACTGCCTTTTAAGATAGGGAAAACTCTATAATATAAGATTTCACCAATACTGGTCCTATCAACGTTGGCACTAACAATTAATTGAGGCACCAAGTCGTTAGATCTGCGCAAACTCATCCTCCATCCCAATTTATTCAAAGATCAAATTTTTGTTCATCACAAAAGTTCCTATTTCCTTAGAAAGATGGCCCAAAAGAACTAGTAAAGTACCTTTTTTTTTTTTAGTAAAGTAACTATTTTTACTAGTAGGAGCTAGTAAAAATAGTTTCATATCAGGTTTTCACAGAGCAGAAATCAGATAGGAAAAATTAAATTTAGAAAAATAAATAGTAAACTAAAAATAAATAAAATGTAAATAAATAAAAATAAATAAAAAAGTAAATAAAAATTAAAAAAATAGTTTCATATCAGGTTTTCACAGAGCAGAAATCAGATAGGAAAAATTAAATTTAGAAAAATATAAATCTATAGCCAATTTAGTTTTAAAACTTTTAAAAAGTAGCCAAAAAAAATTCTAAAACTAGAACAAATACCGAAAAATTAATGACTTGGCCACCAATAATTTTTGGCGACGCGCCGGCAAAATTTTTTTCGGTGCGCCGGCGGCACTAATTATGTCGGCCGTTGCTGAATTTTATTTTGGGGTGGCTTTGAGTCAACAATCAGGTTAAAATTATCATTGCCTTTAGTTCCACAAATGACTCAGTTACAACATCGGAAAAGGTGGATATTTGGTTTGAAAGAATGAAAGTAAAAAATTTAAAAACAGGGTAGTATTATAGGCTACTATCAATTAAGTATCATTATAACATTGAACAAAATTTAGGTGATTCTCGCCCTGTCAGTACAAAAATCACGGACTTAAGGCAAAAGAAACTGTTTTTGTGTTTTCTTCTAGGATGTAGCTTTTTCCACAAGTTTTTATTGTAACCGGTATCTCAAAGAAGAAGATGGTGACGTTTTGTTCAAAAGTACAACAGTCCGGTTAAGCTAGGCAAAAACAAAGTAGAGTACTACTTTATCTTAAAATCGATTTCATTCGTTGAATTGTCTTCTAGATTAGATTGTCTCTGCCTTATTTAGAATATAATTTGAAAATATTTGACCAATATATATTCCCTATTGAAGGACACTGTTAATTCTATCTATAATCCGGTATCCGTTGAAAGCACAATAGAAAAAGCAGTGTTTACCGGCCCACTATCGAGGACCACTTTGATTGAACCTAAAAAGCTTCTTACTTTAGCGACGTGTTGTTCAGCAATAAAGTGATAATAGTGACTTGACTATGTGTAGACTTAGACAGAATCTAGATCTTATGGTGCCAATTTTTATTTAGTAGATATTAAACGTAAGACTAATTGCTCAAAGTTACTCAGAGTTGACACTCCACTTGAAATGGGTGCAAATTCGTTTTAATTTACGTGAATTTTCTCAATAGCAAGGGCTTACCATTCCTCTATTTTGCATTGGATGAATTATAAATTTTAGAGATTTTACTCAAGTTGAACGATTATGGTTTGCAAAAAGAAAATCACTATTTGGCAGTAAAATTTATTTTTTTGCCTCAGAAAGGTATTCTAAATTTCAGCCAACAAATTTAGAGAGCGTCAAAAGTAGTCACTTTCATTCCCCAATGGAATCTGCTGTGGTCCCGATTACTTAATAATAGTAAATAAGTTCCTCTATTCAAAGTTTCAAACTGCAATACCCGCGGTCTTAAAGACTAATATTGTTAATTTTAGTTAATCTCACTATACCTGATGGTACAAATCCAGCTGCCAGACATCCAATACCCCCAGCAAGAGTAGTTGTGACCAGAATCGTCCTCCTTCCTAATACCCCAACTAAGAAAATGCCTGCTATGTACGATGGTATTTCTACTAACATCACTAGTTCATAGTTAAGAAAGTAGTTGTCACTCAAATCTGTTACTACCATGGATAATCCGTAGTATGACATTGCCAATGAAAACCTAGTAAAAATAATTATATTGGTAAGTTATGTTAATACTTTAAGGTTGAAAAAAATAAATAAAAAGCAGCCAAGTGTTTAAATTTATTTGCATAATAGTTTATCAAATTGGCCAACATTTAAAACTATTACCATGTTGTATATAAAGCTAAAAAACTGTAGCAAAAATTTTTTACAGTAAATTTGAGAGCAAATTTAAAAATGTTTCACATAAACTTTTATTAATTTTTGTTAATATACTTTATAACTTTTTATTACTTATTGCTTTATGTTTTTGTTAATTGTTGGCTTTAGCCCGTTTGTCATTTTAGGCTTCCAAGTTTTAATTTTAAAACTTGAAAATTGGTCAAATGAGAATGATGTTTAAATGAAAGAAGGTGAAGCGTTTTAATGAGAAAATTGCACTTACCAAACAAAAAACATGAATAAAGCCCTTTTTCGAAGAATGCTATTTTTCAGTACGTCAAGCATAGTGCCATTGATATTAGTCTTTGCAGAAGCACTTGTTTCTTCTTTATCCTGTAATTTAAAATGTAAATTTTTAACTTAGCAATTAAAGAAGAAACGGTTTAGCTAATATAAAAATTCTTTATATTATATTAACTTAAAAAAGTTATAACTAAAACTTGTTTGTCTAAATTCTAAATTGTCACGAGTCTTAACTTTAACCAAAGTTTTCTCATTTCTCGAGGAATTTAAAACCTAAAAACCTAATGGTCAAAACCTAATGGTTGACATAACATAAATAGGAATAATAGTGATCGAAATAGTAATCAAATAATAGTGAAAAAAGAGATGCTTTGATGAATTGAAAATTCTAATGCCTTTTTTTTAATTTTAATTAACACTTACTTTTTAAAATTGCAATTTATAACACTTTTGTTTGTATTTTTGATTTTCTTTCCGCTTACTATTACCCCCAAATAGCAGGGTTGAAAGTTATTCCAAATCATTTGATGATACCTTTTTAGGAACTCGTTCTCCCGATATATATGGTAAGTGACTGTCAGTTGAAAAATCTTGTAAATATTCCTAATACTATGCTAAAGATTTCTTTGGTATAAGTAACTGAAAAAGAAAATTAAATCAAAGAAAAAAATACCTAAAAATATTTTGAAACGTTTTTGGACATTGTTTTCTGTTGTATATGATCGGTATCAGTGAGATCTTGACAAGGTTACACCCATTCTAAATTTCAAACTCTAATTATAATGTGATGAATGTTATTCAGTCTAGAAATAGCCTCGTTACAAATGTATCCCAATTCCTAATAGGTGCTGGAGGATGGATCGTTCCGGTAAGACTCTTCATAGAACAATGTACCACATAACAACAATGTTGCAGAAAAGAGTAGTCATGAAGGTGCTGCTTCATCATAGGTTTTCAGAGGAAATAAAAAGAGCTCGGCTGTCCAAAGACATAACAGTGAATGTCATTTACTGACATTTTGAGTTATATATCATCCCGTATTATTTCGACCACGCTCTTTCCATTGGTGCAGTCCAAATTCGTCTGTCTTGACTCCTTCAATAAGTTAGTTTTGTAAATCATGGCAATCCAAATTCGTCTGTCTTGACCCCTTCTATAAGTCAGTTTTGTAAATCATGGCAAAATATATTGTCTAAAACTTGCAGTAAAATTGTTTTACTGCTCAAGGGATGCACAAAAATCCGTGGTGAAACCGGTTAAAAGACTAGTAGCACATCCAGCACCTTGGTGAAACTAAAACTTCCCACGGAAATAGTAAGACAAATTTAAATCATTCTATATGTTAATCATTCAATCAATCTCGGGCTTCTCCCAGGCCACTCAGCGTGTCCTCAAGTGGCGATAGGGGGACACCATACAGATATGTAGAGTACCTCCATAGGAAGCACAGACCAATGGGTGACCGTGTCCCTGGATTTCCTTAACAGAAACTAGGGCACACTCACGTGGGGTTATAAATACAGGTGTAGGAGGAAGAAAGCTGCTCAAATGTACACTCAGCAGGGTCCACCGGCGTGTCCACACGTCCCATGAGTTACAAACCTTCTCCTAGTAATGCGTTAAAATGCATGGTGACGCAAAACATAATCAAGGGAGGATCTTCTATAGGAGGACAATTGCGGCAGGGCGTAAGATATAGGTCTATGGGCGTAAGATCTAGATCTATATGAGAATTTAAAGTGCCAAAATCCTATAGGCAAGTGTATTCTCCTGATGAGCCCTTGTGTTGGGTTGTTGCCTCTGAATTATTTGTATTTATTGTTTTTATTGTTTGGTAAATGACGACTTATACTTATTGACGACATGACTGCCTTCCCATGGATTATTCTTTATGGTTGATTGCGTATGGCTATGCTGTTTGACCTATGTGGTTGTATGGATGAGTAGGGTTAAGGCCTAATTCAAGTGCTGGTCTATATTAATCATATTAATCACTAATTTAGGAAAACAGTTTTCCCTTTCTCCTTCTATCTCCTTTATTTTTTTTTTATTTTTTTTTTATTTTTTTATTTTTTTTTTAATGTGTTTGTGCTGTTGCATTGATGATTTCTCTTTTCGTTATAATATTTGTAGGCATGAATATATGATGAGTCGTGGGTAATAGGCTTGAAACTCTCCGTGCACGATTTTTACTCTTGTTGAAAGAAGAGCATCCGCAAGTGCTAAAAACCATGTTGTAAACAAGATGGGCTCAGGATTGCACAAAGCCTCCATTCATAATGGAGGTCCCTTTGACTTCTTGCTGTCCAGTTCTAAACTGGTTTAAGCGCTTGGGTGTAGACTTAAGAAGATACGTGATCCCCGTCCTGCACTCGTATCCAGGATCAATGCTTTTCCCTGAGGCCAAAATAATTTCATGGATTTAAACAATATGAAAATTGGAGCTTGGAATGTAACAAAGTTAAAAATGATTATCATATCAACAGTTTGACTGACGAATTCAGACGATTCGAACTAGGCTTATTAGGAGTTTCAGAAACGCATATCCCAGGGGTAAGAAGCATGAAATTAGATGATATGGAATTTGTTTAATCAGGCAGGAAGGATATGGTACATAGATAGGGAGTAGGGATCGTGATGAATAAGGAAGCTGGTAAGGCTTGCTTACGCTTGGAAGGTATTAATAATAGAAAACTAATTGCTAATTTTTTGACTAAAAAGTTCAGGGCATTAGTCATAGTAGTTTATGCCCCAGTAGAATCGACTGATGGAGATACCAGTATTCAGATGAATTTTACTTTGTCTTAAGGAGCACAGGAAAGGCAATAGGAGACCAGGACTAGACTTAGATTATGCTGACAATTTTAGTATCCCAAATGAGCAAAATGAATGAACTTTTGGAGGTTTTGGGAGTTCAGGGTGCTAGAATAGGCTTGAAAATTAATGTTAAGAAGACTAAGTCACTAAGGCTAGGAATGAGTGAAGATGAAAAGGTTACACTGGGTAACTAAAAGATTGATCAGGTGTGCAGCTTCACTTACCTTGGTAGTAAAGCCGGTTAGAGCAGTGAAGATGATAAAAGTAGAATAGCCAAGGCTCAGGGTGTTTTTTCACAGGTAAGAAAGTTTAGAAGAAAAGGAAGATCAGTATGCAAACCAAGATCAGAATATAGGAAGCTGCAGTGATGACGGTGGTCAGATATAGCTCTGAAGCATAGGTGCTCCGAAAAGCGGATGAAGATTTGGTAGATGTTTTCAAAGACATTGCCTAAGGATTGTTCTGGGTACCCGGCTGACTGGCCGTATTTCAAACAGTAGGCCGTACAAAAAATGTGGTTCAATCCCGTGTTTTATGTCTATAACGAAGGAAAGGTTGAAATGGCTAGGGCAGGTTTGCGGATGAAGGCTGAAAGATTTCCAAAAATTGTCCTTTTCTACAAACTGTCTAGGGCTAAACTGAAAGCAGGTCGTCCTCGTCTGGTGTGGGAGGACTTCATAAAAAAATAATTAAAGGAAATGAGAAAACTTCCTGGGAGGGTTTAAAAAGGGAGGCTTTGAATAGATTGGGACAGAGGAAAAGTATGCGAAGCTGTGTTGGCCTCAAGTGCCTTGGTGCTGCAGTGAGTTGTTAGGAGTAGTAGTCGTTTCCTGTTGTTGTCGACGTTTTCCTTGTCAGCAGTGTCTATTGCCTTTAGCATAGGGATTATAAAGTCAACAATGATGAGCTCGTTTGTCACAACAATTCAGATTTTAATTTACAAGTACTGCCATTGAAAACAATCTCGGAAGTTAAGATCGATGGTTATTACAACAATGATAGAGATGGCGATGACTACACCGAAAATAATAATAATATATTCGTCTTTGTTTAAACATTACCACCACCAAGACAATATTTCTCATCATCATCATCGTCTATTCCTCTTAGTAATACACTTAAGAAAACCTTAAAGATATATATCTTGCCCAACGCTCTTTCACTTTCTCCATCAGATTGCCGTGAGGATTCGTATTTGTGCTGTCTGTTCTGTTGTATATTTAAATAGCCAGTAGTGTATTTTACACTGTACCACATAAATTTAAATCATCAACTACTATTCTAATATATTGAAGAATGTAAGGGGCCAAACTTGCAAATAAAACAGCAGTAGGAGCAGCATTTATTGGGATAACAGAAATAAAGCTTAAAGATTGTTCACTAGGAATGGCGCTTAAACTGCACTCAGTAATATGATGTTCTTCTTCTTTGAATGCAAGGAAGCAAGCAAGATAGATAATACTAAGTTAATCTAGGGCACAAAGAATACTCCGTTAAAAATAAGAGAAATTTTGAACGATTTTTTACTGACTGATAATCTTAAGTTGAATATATCTAATGCTTCTTGAATTTATTTAGTCATAATGGAGAGATAGGAGTCTACACAGTCAACCCAAAATAAAATAAAATAGAAACTTATGCACTTTATGAACAGACTGGTTAAATTTTTTTACCCCCCCCCCTACAAAATGTCGATCCTAACCCAAATGTTATTCCCGTTATTTCTTTAATGTTAATGTTCCTGTCATAGTTATAACTAGGTCTACCAGAGTGAAAAAAGTAATAGTCAATACTTTTCTGCTATTCAGTGGCCTTAGATATCGAATGAAAATACTTTAATAAAATTTTCTAGTTTTTATGGCCAGTTCATTGATTTCACTTTACTTATGTTCCAAAAATATGCATCTACCATACAGAAAAACAGCAGATTAGAAGAAAGCCACATTATGCTTACCGTATTGTTTTTGCAAGACTGTTCAGCCACTTCATCAATTGAAGTACACAGCAAATGTTCTGGTATTGTCTTCTTATTAAGTTTCGACGCAAGCTCTACAATTTTCTTGGCTTCTTTGATACGACCCTGGGTGATTAACCAGCGGCAAGATTCTGGCAGAATCCTAAAAGTGGCAAACCGCCATAAGTGTTTTTAAAACAAATAAAAACACCATTGTTCAAGCATAAATTTTACTAATATATTTTGCCCAAGAATAAAGTATACATAATGATTTAATATATATATATATATATATATATATATATATATATATATATATATATATATATATATATATATATATATATATATATATATATATATATATATTTATGCTAAACTAAACCCCCAATTTCTTAGATCCTCAAATATTCTTTAATAAAATTAGATCTATTTTAACCTTGTGTGTTCCTTTTTATGATAACTAAAACCCAAGTTTCTTAAATGAATAAATATTTTTGAGAAAATAAAATGATTTTTAACCGTGTGCTATAATTTTTTTATGAAAACCGAACCCCAAGTACCTCAGATGATCAAACATTCTTAATAAAATCAGATGCATTTTAACCGTGTGCGTTCCTTTTTTAATGAAATTTAAAACCCAAGTTTCTTTAATGATTGAATATTATTTACAAAGTAAAATGTATTTTCAACCGTGTGCGTTCATATTTCTGGAAACAAAAAAAAAGTTTTTTAACTGCTCAAATATTTTTTAATAAAGTGAAATATTTTTTAACCGTATGCGCTCTTTTTGATGAAACAAAACCGTGATATCGTAATTGATACAGTATTGTTAATAAAATCATATTTATTCTAAACATGTGTGCTCTTATTTCTGAAAACTAAAACCGTAATTTCTTAAATTCTCAAATATTTTGCAATAAAATAAGATGTATTTTAACCGTATGCGTTGCTTTTTATGAAAAATAAACCCCAAGTCTCTCAAATGATCAAATGTTATTATTAATAAAGTCAAACATAGTTTAACTGTTGGTGCTGTTAATTCTGAAATACAAAACCCAAGTTTTCTTAAATGGTCAAATTTTTTCATAAAACAAGATGTATTTTAACCGTATGCGTTAATTTATGACAACTAAAACCAGAGTTTCTAAAATGACCGTATATTATTAATAAAGTAAGATGTGTTTTAACCGTGTGTTTCCATATTTCCGCAAAACTAGAACCTTAGTTTCTTAAATAATCAACAATTTTGAATAAAATAAGATATATTTTAACCGTGTGTGTTTCTTTTCATGATAACTAAACCCCAAGTTTCTGAATGGTCCAATATTCATAATAAAATCAGATGTGTTTTCACAGTGTGTGTTCCTTTTTATTTAGTTTCTTAAATGGTCAAATATCTTTAATAGAACCAGATGTTTTTTTACCGTGTGTTTTCTTATTTCTAAAAACTAAAACCTTAGTTTCTTAAAGGATCAATTATTTTTAATAGAACCAGATGTGTTTTAACCTTTTGTTTCCTTATTTCTGAAATCTAAGACCCAAGTTTGTTAAATGTTCAAATATTTTTGAAAAAAATGTATTTAAACCGTTTGTGTTTTTTTTTTGTGAAACATAAAATCCAAGTTTCTAAAATGATCAAATATTAATAATAAAATCAGATGTATTTTAACTGCGACTATTTTTTTGTATGGAATCACCCAAGTTCCATAAATGATCAAATATTACTCATAAAATCAGATGTCTTTTAAACGTGTGTGTTCCTATTTCTGCGAACTAAAACCCAAGATTCTTAAATGCACAAATATTTTTAATAAAATAAGATGAATTTTAATCGTGTGCGATCACTTCTTTATATAAAATAAACCCCAAGTAGCACAGATCAGCAAATAGAATTGATAAAATCAGATGTAGTTTAACCGTATGTATTCTTGTTTCTAATATTTAAAACCCAAGTTTCTTAAATGATCAAATACCATTAATAAAATCAGATGTATTTTAACCGTGTGAATTATATATATATATATATATATATATATATATATATATATATATATATATATATATATTTATGCTAAACTAAACCCCCAATTTCTTAGATCCTCAAATATTCTTTAATAAAATTAGATCTATTTTAACCTTGTGTGTTCCTTTTTATGATAACTAAAACCCAAGTTTCTTAAATGAATAAATATTTTTGAGAAAAGAAGATGATTTTTAACCGTGTGCTATAATTTTTTTATGAAAACCAAACCCCAGGTACCTCAGATGATCAAACATTCTTAATAAAATCAGATGCATTTTAACCGTGTGCGTTCCTTTTTAAATGAAATTTAAAACCCAAGTTTCTTTAATGATTGAATATTATTTACAAAGTAAAATGTATTTTCAACCGTGTGCGTTCATATTTCTGGAAACAAAAAAAAAGTTTTTAAATATTTTTAAAATATTTTTTAATAAAGTGAAATATTTTTTAACCGTGTGCGCTCTTTTTGATGAAACAAAACCGTGATATCGTAATTGATACAGTATTGTTAATAAAATCATATTTATTCTAAACATGTGTGCTCTTATTTCTGAAAACTAAAACCGTAATTTCTTAAATTCTCAAATATTTTGCAATAAAATAAGATGTATTTTAACCGTATGCGTTGCTTTTTATGAAAAATAAACCCCAAGTCTCTCAAATGATCAAATGTTATTATTAATAAAGTCAAACATAGTTTAACTGTTGGTGCTGTTAATTCTGAAATACAAAACCCAAGTTTTCTTAAATGCTCAAATTTTTTCATAAAACAAGATGTATTTTAACCGTATGCGTTAATTTATGACAACTAAAACCAGAGTTTCTAAAATGACCGTATATTATTAATAAAGTAAGATGTGTTTTAACCGTGTGTTTCCATATTTCTGCAAAACTAGAACCTTAGTTTCTTAAATAATCAACAATTTTGAATAAAATAAGATATATTTTAACCGTGTGTGTTTCTTTTCATGATAACTAAACCCCAAGTTTCTAAATGGTCCAATATTCATAATAAAATCAGATGTGTTTTCACAGTGTGTGTTCCTTTTTATTTAGTTTCTTAAATGGTCAAATATCTTTAATAGAACCAGATGTTTTTTACCGTGTGTTTTCTTATTTCTAAAAACTAAAACCTTAGTTTCTTAAAGGATCAATTATTTTTAATAGAACCAGATGTGTTTTAACCTTTTGTTTCCTTATTTCTGAAATCTAAGACCCAAGTTTGTTAAATGTTCAAATATTTTTGAAAAAAATGTATTTAAACCGTTTGTGTTTTTTTTGTGAAACATAAAATCCAAGTTTCTAAAATGATCAAATATTAATAATAAAATCAGATGTATTTTAACTGCGACTATTTTTTTGTATGGAATCACCCAAGTTCCATAAATGATCAAATATTACTCATAAAATCAGATGTCTTTTAAACGTGTGTGTTCCTATTTCTGCGAACTAAAACCCAAGATTCTTAAATGCACAAATATTTTTAATAAAATAAGATGAATTTTAATCGTGTGCGATCACTTCTTTATATAAAATAAACCCCAAGTAGCACAGATCAGCAAATAGAATTGATAAAATCAGATGTAGTTTAACCGTATGTATTCTTGTTTCTAATATTTAAAACCCAAGTTTCTTAAATGATCAAATACCATTAATAAAATCAGATGTATTTTAACCGTGTGAATTATATATATATATATATATATATATATATATATATATATATATATATATATATATATATATATATATATATATATATATATATATATATATATCTGGTGACCACGAACGTCACCAGTTCGTTGTTTTACTTAACTAAATAGGAATCGAAATTCTAAAAAAATGAATATTGATAAAAATAGAAACACCAAAAGAATCAAATTTTTATGCTAATTTGAAATATATTTCATCAATTATGGTTATACCCATCAGAAGTTACGTGCCTAAGAAAATTTGCATCATTTTCAAAAAAGGGGAAAGATCCCCTAAAAGTAATAGAATCTTAATAAAAATCACACCATCAGATTCAGCGTATCAAAGAACCCTACTGTAGAGGTTTCAAGCTCCTGCCTGCACAAAATCTGGAATTTCGTATTTTTTGCCAGAAGAAAGATCGCTGATGTGTGTTTATTTGTTTTTTTTTCTCAGGTGTGATTGTATCGGCCAAGTGGTCTTAGAATTTCACGAGGGGGCTGATTCGAACGGAAACTAGTTCTAGTGGCTTGTTTGAGTGACCAAAAAATTGGAATAGAACTAGGCCCCCTTCCACGCTCATTTTCCCCCCAAGTCACTGGATCAAAATTTTAAGATAGTCATTTGGTCCTTCATAGTCGAAACATCTAATAACTATGTCTTTGAGGATTACTTTGTCCTCTCGGTCCTTGAGCTTTGCCCATTGTTTACATATAGTATTTGTTATTGGTGTTTTCTGCATGATATTTATTGTCGGGGATTTTTTTTCTGGTGGGGGCGGGGGGATCAGGTTACGTGAGAGGATCTTTCCATGGAGAAATTTTTCATTGGGGAAGACAATTTCTATGAAGGGGGCACTGGATATCCCAGCATTATTTAAAAAAGATCAGAAATTAAATTAAAAAAAATATGTTTTTCCAACAAAAAATAAGGAATAGTATTAAAACTGAAAACGGACAAAAATTGTTATGTATATGAATGTTTGTCCCCTCGTCAATACCTCGCTGCTTAGGTTGAAGTATTTTAGCAATTTCAAAACAGCTATTTATTCTAATTAAATTGCCGTTGTGATTCTGTGGTCATTCTTAAAGAATTGAAACAAAATTCGAACTTCAGCATAAATAGTGAGGTATTGACGAGGGGGTGAACCCCCTCATATTACGTGTATAAGGAAGCTCACCTCCTCGTCAATACCTCGCTCTTTACGCTAAAGTTCAAATTTATATAATAATGGCCAATATAAGCAATAATTTGTTTGTGTTATTTTCGGCCAATCTTAGCATTTATTTTTACGTTAAGCAGCTTCATAACTATGATTTTTATTTCATAATAAACAAAAGATATTGTGTGTGATCGGCTTGAGGTTGTTATTAAATTTAAAAAAAAACAAACAAGTTTCTTCCAAGTGAAAGTAAGGAATAACTTTAAAACTTCAAACACACATAAATTACTACGTATATGTATTAAAGATATTTACTTTCATTCATTTCAGTCATTTGAGAATTGCTCAACTTGTGACTTTCATTTTCATAAAAATGTTTTTAACCTCTTTGGCCGTTTTGTTACTATGCCTTATAAAATTGTTTCCGCAAATATCGCTAATTTGAGTTACGCGTGAGAATCTTTCCATGGAGAAATTTCTCATAGGGGATGGGAATTTTCCATGGAGGGCGAGGTTGATTTTCCAACATTATTTAAAAAACGATCAGCAATTAAATAAAGAACAAGTTTTTTTTCAACTGAAAGTAAGAAGCAACATTAAAACTTAAAGCGAATAGAAAATATCAAACAGTTCGTGGTAACGAACTGTAGTAAGGAGCGACCCGGCTCAATAGTAAACGAAACTCTAAAAAACGGAAATTTGATGCTAAAATATACATCAAAAGAATCAGATTTTCATGCTGATTTTAAATATATAAGTTTCATTAAATTCAGTCTTTGTCATCAAAAGTTACGAGCCTGAAGAAATTTGCCTTATTTTACAAAATAGGGGAAAACACCCCCTAAAAGTCACAGAATCAGAGAACCCTTCGGCGTATCAGAGAACTCTATAGCGAAATTTTCAAGCTTCTATCTACAAAAATGTGGAATTTCGTATTTTTTGCCAGAAGACAAATCACGGGTGCGTGTTTATTTGCTTGTTTGTTTTTTTTTCTTTTCCCCAGGGGTCATCGAATCGACCAAGTGGTCCTAGAATGCCGCAAGAGGGCTCATTCTAACGGAAATGAAAAGTTCTAGTGCCCTTTTTAAGTGACCAAAAAATTGGAGGGCACCTAGGCCCCATCCCACGCTCATTTTTTCTCCAAAGTCAACAGATCAAAATTTTGAGATGGCCATTTTGTTTCGCATAGTCAAAAACCATAATAACTATGTCTTTGGGAATGACTTACTCCCCCAGGGTCCCTGAGGGAGGGGCTGCAAGTTACAAACTTCGACCAGTGTTTACATATAATAATGGTTATTGGGAAGTGTACAGTCGTTTTCAGGGATTTCTTTTTTGGTTTTGGGGCTGGGGTTGAGGGGAGGGGGCTATGTGGGAGGATCTTTCCTTGGAGAAATATGTCATGGGGGAACAGAAATTCAATGAAAAGGGCGCAGGGTTTTCTAAAATTACTATAAAAAAATGAAAAAATAAACATGGAATTTTTTTTCAATTGAAAGTAAAGAGTAGCATCGAAACTTAAAACGGACAGAGATTATTGCGCATATGAGGGGTTCTAAAAATAATTTAGCATAAAGAGCGAGGTATTTAGGAGGAGATAAATACCTCGCTCTTTATGCTATAGTATTTTTAGTAATCTCAACTATTTATTCTACGGCCTTTCTGATTTAGGGGTCATTCTTAAAGAATTAGGACAAAACTTACGATTTAGTGTAAAGAACGAGGTATTAACGAGGGTACAAACCCCCTCATATACATAATAAAAATTAATGAATATAAAAGTTTGTTACGTAAGTTAATTCTTAAGTTACGTATGTTTTTTACTAATAAAAAATTCGTTAAAAATTAAAATTTATAGTTGCCTTTTTATGTAACCGAAAAATTGCATGGCAACTAGGCCTCCTTCCCCATCCCTTATTTCTCAAAGTCGTCTGATCAAAACTAAGAGAAAGCCATTTAGCCAAAAAAGGAATTAATATGCAAATTTTATTTTTAATAATTTATGTGTGGAGAGCCAAAATCAAACATACATTAATTCAAAAACGTTCAGAAATTATATAAAAAAACTAGTTTTTTAAACTGAAAGTAAGGAGCGACATTAAAACTTAAAACGAGCAGAAATTACTCCGTATATGAAATGGGCTGTCCCCTCCGCAATCCCTCGCTCTTTACGCTAAAGTTTGACTCTTTGCCACAATTCTGCTTTTTAAAACAATTAAAAGCTTTAGCGTAAAGAGCGAGGGATTGCGGAGGGGACAACCCATTTCATATACGGAGTAATTTCTGTTCGTTTTAAGTTTTAATGTCGCTCCTTACTTTCAGTTTAAAAAACTAGTTTTTTTTTATATAATTACGTATATGAGATGGGTTGCCTCTCTTCAGTAGCTTGCTCTTACGCTAAAGTTTCAATTTTTAACTTTTAAAAGAGGCTATTATTCTAATTAAATAACCTTTGTGATTCAAGAGTCATTCTTAAGCAACTGAAACAAAAATCAAATTTAGGTTATTATAAGGTTATTATTAGTTTAAAAAAAGTAAAATTAATATACAAATTTCGTTTTAATTGTTCATGTACGGTGAGCCAAATTCAAAACCTGGATTAATTCAAAAACGCTCAGAAATCAAATAAAAAAACAAGTTTTTTAACTGAAATTGACGAGCGACATTAAGACTTAAAACGAAAAGAAATTATTCTGTATATGAAATGGCTTTCCCTTCCCCAACGCCTCGTTTTTTACGCTGAACTTTTTTATTGTTCTAAAAAGTAGAGTTGTGACAAAGAGTCAAACTTTAGCATAAATAGAGGGGCGTTGAGGAGGGGACAGCCCCTTTCATGCATATCATAGTTTCTGTTCGTTTTAAGTTTTAATGTCGCTCCTTACTTTCAGTTAAAAAAAAAACTGTTTTTTTTTTTACTTAATTTTCATCAACATCGTGCCTCGTTTTACCATTTCTTTACCTCCTTTTCTATAGGTATGCGAATTTCTTTGTAACAATTACTTTTCACAAGTAATTTACAATTTAATAGTTTGAAATTTTTGAGTTCGAATCTAATTTTAAGTAAATATTTTGATTATTTTTTTTTATAGGTACAGTTTTCAAAATTTTGTTTTTACTGCTAGCAAAGTTCAATTTGCTGGCCGTCCATTGCCATGGACAGTTTAAAAGGTTAATGTTTCAATCACATCGCTCTTGCATCAGAGCACTCATTTGTAATACACTGAAATAAAAAATCAAATTTTAGTACTGAGCGTGAGAGTTAACTGGGGCAGTCCTCTTTACATATTGGACGATTATTGCTACGTTTTAAGTTACGTCACTCTTAACTTTCAGTTGAAAAAAATGGTGCTTTATTTTTTTGTTAATTTTGCTCATGCTCTATTTTGTTGCATATTTTTTTTTGTTTAAATAAATACAAAATAAGGACATTTACAGAAAAACATTTGGTATGTTGTCTCAAAAATAAAATGTCAGACGTCGCAAATAAATACAACCAGATCAGTTTTTTTAATTTTTGTCTCAATGGAGGCTACTTTGGCCCTGTTAGGTCTCACTTGGCCCAAGGACTTACGATCGTAAGTTTCAAACTTATCAAGGTGAAAAATTTAATAGGCCCGTGTCTGGCTTCCTTGACAAGTCTCCTCCTTCCATTCGAACTGTTTGGCCCTCTTGGCACAGTAACTATTCTTCAAATTTGCAAGCCAGTTCGACCGAAAAAAAAACACCCCTTTGAGTGTATCAATTTTGGAGAGGGGCTTGCCTCCAATCTATTATATTTCGTGTATGTTAGGGTCTATTTAGACCTGGGACTTAGAGCTTTAAATCTAAATTTTGGTCCTAAAAGGGTGTTTTGGCGTTTTAAGGACCTAATTTTCAGGCAAGTCTATATCTTCTGTTTTTTTTTAGTTGGTCTCCAGGGCATGGACAATGAAAAGGCCTTTCTAGTGTCCCATTTTTGGGGAGTCACACGCCCGTAAAACAATTTCGTATAATAGGAATTCCATCGCCAAGGGACTTGCGATTTCATGTATCAGGCCGTTCAGAAAGAATTTTCTGGCCCTTTTCCGGACCCAAGTTTTGGATAAAGCAATAAACATTTGCCTTTTTCTATATACATTTGGCGCTTATTAGGCCAAGGTTCGATCAAATGCAAAAGAAAGTTCTTAAAAGGGGCAGATCCAGAGCAAAATCTGGGGGGGGGAGACAATGTGACTAGGACACCAATGAACAAAATCCTTAGGAGGGTTCAGTGTGACGAAGATGCCAATAATTGAACAAATTGACAAATTCATTCTAAGAAAAGAGTGAAAAAAAAACAGTGAAAAGAGGAACCAGAATAAATCTTGGGGGCAGAGTCCCCCGGACCCCGTAGATCTGCCAGTGGTTCTTATTTATTTTAAGGTCCTATCTTTGGTCCTATTTTAAGGAAAATGTGCCTTTAAACAAATCAATTCTTGTTGTTAGTTTCTCCTTGGCAGGAAAATTCAGCCAACATTTTTATAACTTATAGTAGGAAAAATTTGTCCTGTTTCCAGGACCATTAATGACTCTTCTCTTCCCCCAATAAAAATCATTGTTCTCTTATACCAGAGAGAAGTGGTCATACAATATCTGACGTACCTGCCATTTCTAATATAAAACCTATCTCTAAACAGTTGACAGTTTGAGCGATATACTGATTTACCTCTTTTCCCTCAAAAGTTGTGGGGATCATGTCATTCCGGGTGGAACACTTGTTCGACCACTCTATTATTCTGAGAGAAACGCCTATCTTAAAATTTTTATCGCATGTTTTTGGCGTTAGAGGGAGTGGGCAGCAAAAAGGGAACTGGATAGGGTTGTTTACCCTTAATCATATTTGGTCTTTAAAAGGATATTAAATTCAACTTCGATCAAACTGATCCCCTTCCAAGTCGACCCCCTTTTGGATGCAAATTGACAAGGGAAAAACAATATGTTGATTGGTGCGTACAATTTGTAAGGAAATATCTGTTCTCTAAGGGTTCCATAGCTAAGGATCACCCTTTAATGCATCACTATATATGTTTTGACATTTGTTTTTGCTTCTTTCTAAAAGTTGAGTTTTTTTTAAAGATTGGAATACTTCAAATCTTCATAATTTGTAGTTGCAATCCCCGCTATAGCGTATACAGCTGCCGCTTTCTCAGTTAACCTGGAAATGTTCTTTGTCCCCTTTTTTTTGCCGGAGCATCTATTATTGGGTTATATCAGATCCTTACTGTTCTTGGTAAGTCAATTTATAATTCAAGGCATGTGTGACTCGCCCTAAGAAAAAGATGCTATCAACAACTTTACTAAGAATGGTACTTTCTCCAGGTAAAAGACAATTGTTGCTGACATTTGGTAATTAAATCTCTAGCAATTCATAGCATTGTTTGAAACCATTACTGAGTTGAAACAGAAAATTAAAGAACTTTAGTAAAAATAGAAATTTGCAATTTTCTTAAATTACAGTACGCTAAGGAATCGCCATCCGAGAGGGCAAATTTGAGACCGTCGCAAATAACATATCTAAGGATGCTACCGAGGCTCAAGTGGAGCTCACATGCCCCTCTGTTGAGGAAGTGAAACATCTCGTGAACTCCCTCTCTGTCAAACTCTGATCCAAAGATAATGGTTCCCTCGATGCCACGATATAATGTCTAAGACTGGGCTACAGGTCCTTCAAAATCGAATACTTCCAATCTTTGCCAAAATGTTGCTATAAATGTCAGTCGCTTGACCATATTACAAAGAACTGTAACGAATCCAAACCAAAATGTGTTGTCTGTGCTGGAAACTATGAAACGGTGGAGATCACCCTGTATTTAGCCTTATGTGTTCTGCTCTAAAAGTGATCATCAAAGCAAGTAAATAATGGTGACAAGTTTATTGATATATTCTCTTAAAATATGTGGGCAAAACTTGGCTAAGTTGCAGTTTCGGTATGATTGAATCTCGGAACGTGACATTGAACGCGTCCAAAAAGACCTGCTTAAGAGCGAAAATATGAATATTTTCAATCAAGTGCCAAATAAGACTTACCTGTTTCACCCTGCCAAGAGGTCTTTGGCAGCGGGTCGTCCAAGCAGAGGCTTGGAGTTGTTTTTTTATCGTTGTGAAGTTTGCATATAGACAAAGTCTTGTTCTCGTGAATGTTTATTTGCCAAGATACTATCGGGATCAACAATCTGAAGCCAAATTTAGCCGAGCTTGTTCACGTCTTAGCAGATTCTTAGCGAAGCATTAGAGCAACAAGATAGTATGTGGGGACTTTAACTGTAGTCCAAAAAATTATAGATTGTTTTCGATACTTCAATACAGTCTTCCTCCGTTTTACACTTAAGTGTATAGAGATAAATCAGCTCACGTTTATTCACCAGGCATCGGGCTCAACTTTTGACCATTTTTTGTTAATTTCGAAACAAAAAGTAGCTTTTTGATACCAATAGATATTGATTGTAACTGGGATGTTGATACAAATACATATACTAAAGGAATGGACTTTTTATGCTGATTTCAAACATATAAATTTAATTAAGTTTAGTCTTATCATCAAAGGTTACGAGCCTGAAAATTTTCTTGATTTTCGAAAAGGTGGAAAAACTCCGTAAAGTAATAGAATCTTAACAAAGGTCACATCATCAGATTCAGCGTATCAAAAACCCTACTGTAGTAGTTCTATCTGCAAAAATGTGGGGTTTTGTATTTTTTCTAGAAGAAAGATCGCGGATACGTGTTTTTTTTCCAGGGGTGATCTTATCAATCCAGTGGTCCTATAATTCCAGAACTAGGCTCATAATAACGGAAATTAAAATTTCTATTGCCCTTTTTAAGTGACCAGTTTTTTTCCCAAAACCGTCCGATCAAAATTTTAAGATAGCCATTTTGTACATCATAGTTGAAAGGCCCAATAAATAGCCTTCTGGTATAACATGACCCCCCCTCAAATAACCTTATGGGAAAGGTCTTTAAGTTATAAAATTTTCCCATTGTTTATGCACTGTATTTGTTATTGAAATGCATGCTTAAATTTTCGGGTAGAGGGGGACACTTTTTTTGCTTTTTTTTTCACGGAGGAACTTTCCAGGTCGAGGGAAGTTTCCAGGGAGTGGACTTGCCAGAGGAAATTATAAACTGCGGGAATTTGCCAGAATTCTTATAAAAAATTCTTGTTGTGTGTCTTGATTTCTCTTTTCCGTCTCAATTTTACCAGCGGAGTGATTAAGAGTAATTTTCGTGGGTAAATTTTTACCGGGCTTGAATTGTCTAGAGGATATTTCCATTGTGAAGGGGTTTCTCTTTGGAGGCAGGGTTGGATTTCCTGGTATTATCTTAAAGAAACGATCAGAATCTAAAAAAAAACAAGTTTTTTCTACTTAAAGTAAGAAGCAACATTGAAACTTAAAACAAACAGAAATCTTTTCGCATCTTTACGCTAAAGTTTGAGTCTTTTTCACAATTCTATTTTTAAAACAATAAAAACTTTAGTGTAAAGAGTGAGGTGTTGAGGAAGGGACAGCCCCACGGAGTAATTTCTGTTTGTTTTAAGCTTTAGTGTCGCTCCTTACTTCTAATAGAAAAAACTTGTTTTTCATTAATTTTTTTAATAAATTCAAATTTAGTTTAGCCGTATGCGTCCTTTTTTGTCAAAAGTAAAACCCAAGTTTCTTCAGTACTCAAATATTTTTAATACAGTAAACTTCTTTTTATGAAAGCTAAAAAACCAAGTTTCTTAAGTGATCAAACATTATCAATAAAATCAGATCTATTTTTAACGTTTGATCAAATTGTGTGCTTCCCGAAAACTAAACCTCAAGTTTCTTAAATGATCAAATATTATTAATAACAATCAAATCTGTTTAATCCGTGTGTGTTGGTATTTTTGAAAATTAACAGTCAAGTTTCTTAAATACTCAAATATTTTTAATAAAATAAGATGTTTTTTTTCATTCCAATGACGTCCCTATCATAATGACATGCTTGCCAAGAATGATGTCGTAGAAATAGCATAATGAATCTGAGCAGAATCCTCACCATCTGGAGACCTTTGTCATTATTAATTGAAAAGTGATTGTATTGTCAACACATGCAGCAAAAAAAGTTATGATAGGGATTCTAATGTATCAAAGGTTCAACTTTTTTTCAGAATCCTTCCCAAGAAGAAAAAATTAACCACACTTCAGTTCTGAATTTTCCAAAGAAGAGGAATGTTCAACTTCTGCTCTGCATTTATTCAAAACATAATTTATTTTTAAGCTAGCAGACAGTTCTTTTGTTTCGGAATGAGAAAATGAAAGTGGCATGTGTATGCTGGTCATTATTTTTTCTTTGTTAAAGGTTAACAGATATTCTTTGTGTATTAATTCGTTTGTAATCAGCAGTGTGATAATCAATTTCAAGTGAATAAAGCAGAAAAATTAAAAAAATCTTGCTACTTTTGTTTTTTTCAAAGCCAGAGAATATGAGCGTGACCAGCTAGCCACACTAACTTAAACTAAACGAATCTAGATTAAAAGTAGCTCACATGATTTAACCTACCCTAACCAGCTATGCTGTCATCTATAACAATAACAGAATAGATGGTAGTAATTGGGCTGCAATTCATTTACATGTGTATCTGGCGTAGAAAAAAAAAGAAGAACACTTCACAAGATTTTTGATTTTTTCCACATTATTCATTTTAATTGACTCTCACACTGCTGATTACGAACGAACTAACACTCAAAAATAACCTGTTCACCTTTAACAAAGAACAAAAAATAATGACTAGCATACGTATACCACTTTCATTTTCTCATTCTAAAACACAAAAAAAACAAAATGTTTATTAGCTTAAAGATCAATTATATTTTGGATAAAGGCAGAACAGAAGCAGAGGTACCATTCGGGGGGGGGGGTCAGGGGTGGGAAAATGCCCACCCCAGATTTTCCAGGGGGCCCAAGCTTCCACCACAAAGGGCCCTTTGCCGGCCATAATAATCCATTATGTCCAACGTAATCCATTCTGTCCAATATTTGCACTCCTGTTAACCAAAGAGCATAAATACCTGACGACCCTTGGGGTAATTACGCTATTATCATTGGGGTAATTTACTATCAATCATTGTAAAATTTGAAAGTAGGTTAGATACACAATAAAATTCTCAAGTTCTGTCAAATGCCCATTTCCTAGATGATTATATTAATATTATAAATTCTGAATATTTGCAGTAATTCCTCTAAGTTGACAGATTAAAATAGGTCAGTTCCTGTCAAATGTTTCGATGTTTATTTCATTGTTTTAGTGAATAAAACCCACCGTTTTAGAATACTCGAGTCAGTTCTTATTCTGTTTCTGTCCTCGTCTTATGTACATTTACTGTATCATATGTGTAAATAAACATTTTTATACTCGACACATAAACCTTATGAAAGTTAGAGACGCTTCACATCCTCTACCGGACGAACCCCAGATTGTAGGCCAACGCTACCATGAGACTCTAAAGACAAGAGCACAGAAAGAAGTAGAAGACTTTACATCATTAAGCCTATTAACTTTTTAGTTAGGCAAATATAAAGGTATTAATAGCCATTAGCATTAGAACTCAAAAGATCACCAAGCATCTGAAACAATTTTTGACAACTTTGACGCTAGGAAAGAACTTCATCCAATCTGGAAATCGGACTACTACTTTGGCGGATGAAATGAAGCGAGAGTACTCCAAGACTTTCGACCGTCTACTAGCCGGATTTGGCAGAAGGTTCACAGATAACTTGCCAGTGCTGAGAACACTCGAAGCCTTGGATCCAAGCTCAACCAAGTTTATGGACACAGAGTTGCTCAAGCGTTTCTCTGCTCTTTACGGTGAGCTGGATATCGACGACATTCTTCTCAAATCTCAAGCTGGTATTGGCAAGCGTTTCTTAATCGATGAGGAGAAAAAGCTGGAAAACTTCCTAGACGTCCACCATCCTTCGACCAGGCACTGACAGTGGCTTACTCGGAAGTAATTAAAGTACTTTGTATTGCTGCCATACTTTCTTTGACAACAGCGAGCAATGAGCGTTTGTTTTATAGCCTAGAAACAGTGAATAACTACCTGCAGTCTACAACAGGAGATGATCGTTTCAGTCACCTCCTTCTGATGTTTGCAGAGAAGGATTTTGTAAAAAATTGGACTACGACCAGCTTGTTCACGATTTTGCAAAGATGAAATCTAGGCAGTTCCCCTTATTACCTTGAGTGTTGTAATATTTTTTTCTCTTGCTATGTTTTTTCTTTTTGTAAATATATTTGATCTGAAAGATTTCTGCTCAAGGAAAACCGAGTTTTTGGTTACAACCCTCAGCATGTTAATGAAGATTACTTTTACCGACGTATTTTTTACTTGAATAAGAAAGTTTCTCACTGAGGAAGGCAAGCCTGTAGTCTGGTTGAATCTTTCACTTTCAGTTTAATCACTTAACCTCGTTGATTGTGAGCTTTGATGTTAGAATTAATCTTAGAGGTCAGTGTGGCTGAGTTCCACATTTGGTTACAGTACATTTCCAAGCAACACACGGGTGCTGAAAATGCGTTTTTACTTATTATATTCGATCAATGTGCTGTCTAAACCCGCATTTTTTCTTACGCGACACGCATTGAGTCGGGGGGGGGGCAAGATGGAGTTCATGCCCACCCCAAGATTTAGCCCAAATGGCACCTCTGAACAGAAGTTGAATATTTCTCTTCTTTGGCAAATTCGGAACCGAAGTGTGACTTTTTTCTCTTCTTTGGAAGAATTCTGAACAGAAGTTGAACTTTTTGATACATTAAAATCCTTTCCTTAAGTCCTTTTGCTAAACATGTTGAAAATACAATCACTGTTCAATTAGCGATAATAAGGCTCTCCAGATGGTCAGCGCTCTTCTCGGATTCATTGTGCTATTTTGTCGACAGTATGGCTAGCAAGCATGGCAATGTGATAGGGCTGTCATTAGAATGATTCCAACCAGGCTAAGAAATTCTCAGAAAAACCTAAAATTCCAGGAAACAATGAGCTGTCGGAATGGTACCAAAAATTCTCCCCGAAAACTAAGATCGCTGAAAGCAAAGTCTTGGTAATACATCTCTAGCTTTTAAAAATCCCATTGAAATGTCACTTAGTTTGAGCGCACGTTACAATACATCTGATTTTATCAGTATTATCTGATCAGTTAAGAAACTTGGGTCTTAGTTTTCATAAGAAATCCACATGGTTGAAATATATCTTCTCTTATTAAAATATTTGAGCATTCAAGAAACTTGCGTTTAAGTTCTCAGATTGTATTTTCATTAATAATATATGATCATTTAAGAAACTTGAGACTTCATTTTCATAAAAAGAAACGTAACTGTTTAAAATACATATTGTTTTATTGAAAAATATTTGAGTACTTAAGAAACTTGGGTTTTAGTTTCAGAAAAATAAACACACACAAATATGTCTGATTCTATTAATAATCTTTGATCATTTAAGAAACTTTGATTTTAGATTTCAGAAATAAGAACATATACAGATAAAATACATCTGATTCTACTAAATATATTTGATCATTTAAGAAACTAAGGTTTTAGTTTTCAGAAATAATAATCCACATGGTTAAAATATACCAGATTTCATGAGTAACATTTGATCAGTTAAAAAACCAGGTTTCTAGTTTTCATTAGAAAAACGCAAAGGGTTATAATTTATCTTCTTTTATCATAAATATTTGAGCATTTAAGAAAGCTGCATGTTAATTTTCATAAATAAGTATACACATAAAAAAATACATTTGATTTTCATTAATTATATTTGATGATTAAGAAACTTGGGGTTTAGTTTTCATGAACAAATACACACGGCTAAAATACATCTTGTTTTATTGGAAATATTTGAGCTTTTAAGACACTTTTGGTTTAGTTTCTAAAATAGCACATACGGTTTTGTTTTTAAAAAAAAATTAAAGTTAAAGTTTACGGTAAAGTTTAAAAAAAAACACACACGGTTAAAATACATAAGGTTTTATTTATAACGTTTGATAAATTAAGAAACGTTTTTTTAGGTTTCTTAAAAAGAAGGCACACAGTTAAAATAGATCTTATTTCATCAAAAATATTGACGAATTTAAGAATCTTACGTATTAGGTTCAGAAATGAAAACATATTCGATTAAAATACATCTGATTCTATTGATAATTATTGATCATTTGAGAAATTTTGGGTTTAGTTTTCATAAAAAAGAGTGCACGCGGTTAAAATATATCTTATTTCAGAATTGAAGAAACTTGGGCTTCAGTTTTCATGAAAAAGAACGCACACGTTTAAGACACATCTTACTACATTACAAATATTTGATTAGTTAAGAATCTTATGTCTTAGATTCAGAATTATGAACATATACTGTTAAAATACATCATGTTTTATTAATAATATTTGATTATTTGGAAAACTTGGGGCATAGTTTTCATAAGAAAAAGAACGCACCCGCTTAAAACACATCTTAAATTATTAAAAATATTTGAGCATTCACGAAATTTGGGATTTATTTTTCATGAAAAGGAACGCAAATGGCTGGAATACATCTTACTTTTGTAAAAATATTAGAGTAGTTAAGAAACTTGCGTTTTAGCTTTGACAAATAAGGACGCATACGGTTAAACTACATGTGGTTCTTTTAAAAATATCTGGTAATTTGCTATATCTGTTAGTAATCATTGGTTCGTGCATATGTTAGTGATCCAGTTTCCCTATTGAGAGGTTTCAAAATCACGTTTGAGATAGGACAGGCCGTGCTGAATAAAATCCAAACAGGCTATGGTAGAAAAAATACGTAAATTTGTTTAACTCCTGAAAAAGAAATTTTTTTTTGAATAAAACAAAGAAATGGTAAGGTTTTTTCCCTATAGTTTGGGTTTTACATAAATTTTCAAGAGCTGAATCAAAACACACTAGAAAAAATCCAAAAGCATGAAACAGGAACTTAAATTAACATGAAATAACCAAAGGTTTTTTTTTAATTGATGAAAGTATATGAAATGAGGTCCTAATATCCCATACACCAATTATGCCATTGTGATCTATTGTAAACCCTATTGACAGACAGACATACCAAAAATGTCAAAAACGAGAGAAGTTTTTGAAATAAATCTAGGATAGGATTTTGGATCAGGGACTGGGGCAAAATAAAATAAAAAAATTCGAAAGTAAGGAAGACTACACATAAATTATGAAAACAAAACAAGTAAAAAGTACTATTTGTTTCTTGAAGTATTGATAAACATGAAGAAAAGTCAAAATCGGAAGTTTTATTAAAGTCATAAGCGCAATAATTTAAAATTTAGCAGCAAAATCCAATAACCGAGAACACTTTCCACTTGCGGTACAAATTTGCTTTCCAAGTTTAGCCGATTCCTGTCTTCTCATAAATAACGATTTGGCAGCTTTCCAGTAATTACGAATATAGGAAATAAACTACGGACAGCTAAGAAGTCCTTTTTTTCAGCTCGCAAAGAAGTCCTTATTGAGGCTTTTGTGGCTACAATTTTTTTTGTCTTAGTGGCACTTGGTGCATCGACGATAATTTTATTTTAAGTAAAGGAATAGGAAGATAGTTTCACTTATTTACCCCCGTAAAAGGGTAATAGAAAGCCAGGTGCTCCGTAAACAAGCTATAAAATCCTCAGCAGCATCCCCATTTTTGATTTAAACGTGCCCATAGAGAGAAACTATTAGAGGTACTAATCCCTCAAGATGTTATTACGCCCACATGGGTCTGATACCATAGCACACGTTTATAGTACACCTACGTAATAGGGAATGTTTTCTAAGAGATACAGGTGCAAGCGACGCAATAGGGAACGTTTTTTAGGAGATGAAGGTGTTTCTTACGTAATAGGGAGGGTTTACTTTGGCTGTTACATAATATGGTTGTTACGTCGCCATCTACGTTATATCGAGAGCTATCGTGGCTGAGTTTGTTTCTTTTTCCTTAATGGGATATAGCTTCCGTATTACTTTGAGGTTATTTCCATACTGATTTTCACACACTAAAGACATATTTTTAGTTAAGTAATATCTGAGAGTACTTCTCCAATTCCTAGCAAAGGTTTTTTTTCTCATATAGATTGGCACGGTATCTATCTTTTCAATTTAATTTAGCATCATCTTTGTTGCCATATTATTAAGGTGCATCTGATTTCGCTGGGTACAAGCAGAAGAGGGGAAGGAACCCTCCCTCACAAACGCCGTACTGAACATGCCAGTATTCAGTTACCCGTAAATTCCAGGGAATAGGTGAGGGGGTTCTTACACTTCCTTTGTTCTTAGTGATTCCGAATCTACTTGCGTTACTTGTTGCGTAACAAGCGTCCTAGGCAACAAGCAGAAGAGGGGTGGAACCCACCGCAAGGGCAGTAGGTACCTGCTGATATTTCGTTACCCTTAAATTGCAAGGTATAGACGAGTGGGTCCCCACAATTCCCTTGGTCCTGGACGGACTTGATATTTAAATAAGTGACCTTGACACAATTCTTATCGATAAAAACCTACGCTGTAAAATACGGTCTGTGATTTTGGACTTGCTCTGTTAATATTGTTGCACATTCCTGCAACATTTAGCTCATTTGGATTCCCGTATTACACTTTTTTCACGTGCAGTAAATATTGTAAAAAGCCATGGTGAAGTCGAAAAGAAAACAGCCCAGTTTTTCAGAAAAGGACATTATGAAAGCAAAAGGGATCTTATGGACTGAAGCGAATTGTCTTGCTCGAATGTCCACAAAGGCTGCTATGAATGACAATGTCTTGGAAATGTTCAAATTATTACAGACTTGTGATGACGACAAGGCTGCTCTGCCTACTTTCCTTATTTTAGAGCCAGAAGAAGTCCCCTCGACCCCAGAAGAAAGTACAGTAATTGTTACGCACAAGATTACGGAAATGTGTAACAAATAAAACATTCTGATGGAAAAAACTTATCGAAAAGTAAATCTGTAGCTGCTGAAGTTCCTACTGAATATATTTCGAAGCCATCCTATGCCGTGATTGTCAAAAATAAACCAAGTAACCTAGCCAAACCGCGATCTAAGAAGGACTTCCTAGAACAAGAATGTGGTGACGTTAGCTCAAAAATCGTTGAGCTAAAGCGCACCTGAGGTGACTGGAAAGTTATCACTGCTTCTAAATATGATGCTCACTCAATAGAAAATAAGCTTCGTAGCTCTAGCAGCACCATTTGTGCTAAGGTTAAAAGTCCTTCTTACTTTGGAATAATTAAACGTGTCCCAAAAGATCTGACTTTTAATGACATCAAGTCTCTTGTGACAAATTGCAGTGTAGCAAAGCAAAATGGCTCTATCAGATCTGTCAGGCGAAAATATAAAACAAAAGAGGATTTACTACGAGCAATCAAATCCCCATTACCGATAGGTATCGACGATTCCCCATTGAAGAGTTTTGTTTTCACCCCTTCTATTATAAGGGGTATAGTGCCAATCATACGGACATATCTCAAGTACATGTATAAACGAAATTTGGTGTTCCGTCTTTGAAGAAAAAGGTCACGGGAGCTCTAAAACAGCCCCCTGTAGGAAACCGCAAAATTGTGCTCTTTGCAAATCAGACAACCACCCATGTTACCGTTACAAACGTCCTATTGCACAGGCTCTGCTAAAAGGTAAATCTAGTACAAAATGAGATTCAGATGCCGAATTATGTCGTGAAATGTTAATGGAAAAGTTACCGATCAAATCCCAATTCTTTTGCAGTTTTTGCAGTCCCATGACCTAGCTCTAATTCAGGAACATTTCTTTTT
The DNA here is from genome assembly GCF_032884065.1 of Artemia franciscana. Taxonomy (NCBI): domain Eukaryota; kingdom Metazoa; phylum Arthropoda; class Branchiopoda; order Anostraca; family Artemiidae; genus Artemia; species Artemia franciscana. Next base: position 57,923,534 of record NC_088864.1, read on the forward strand.
CGGAAGACCACCATAGCCTGTTACCATAATTTTCTAATTTTTATCTCCTCTTCCGGAGTGCAGTTGTGAGACCATGAGGCAGACCATCTGGTGGTCTCGCTATCCTATTTCGAATCCCTTGCAAGCTATCAGCAGAGACTCATTACTTTATTTCCACTTAGCTTGAAAATTATATAGTACTTAACGTTTATCTGTCTACAAATTATAACAGCGAACAGTCTGATTCATGATTTGCGTCTGCCTGCAAGCTTTTTAGGTAGGTTTCTTAAAAAAGTTGCCTCTAAATCTGTTATCATCAGCGGTGATTTTAATGTAGATATAAGAAACACAATGTCTCTCTGATCAAAAATCTTTTGGGGCTGCGTTCCTCCCGACTGTTGCGTATGGCCTACGGATGATAACTTTTCATATATTTGGCCGATTTCCTCAACTTCTAACTTTGACCATGGTGTTGCTTCGTTTGGCAGTCACGAGGTCAAAGTTTTTAAAAAAGGATTTTACTCTGACCACCTTCCTATCTCTACTAGCTTTTACTCATCCCTATCTAAGGCTCAAAATACAAAATCGAATTGGTTTTCTTACCGAGATTGGAAAAATATCAAGTGAGTTTTCGGTAAAATATGTGACGAGATGCTGAACAAAATCAAAGTGCCTATTGATCTTTTATGTGATCGTGCTGCACTGCCAAAAAGTGAAAATAAGTCAGTTGAGCTCACTTCCTACTTGGCATAAATAAATCAAGTCCTGAAATGTGCTGAAATAAGCACGTTCCCCTTCGACGTGTTCGTAAAAAGTCTCAGCTAGAAGATTGGTCAAAAACAGAGATCTAGTGAATGCGTGTAATTTGGCCAAGCTATAGCTTTCTATCTGAAACGACTATGATCACCCGAGAGATGGCTTAGTTAATGACTTGAGGGTCCTTACGAAGCAGAAATTCAACAACGAGTTGAAAAACGAAGAGTTAATGCGGATCTAGAAAAATATTATCCGTATTGCTGAAGATCCCTCTAAACTCTGGAAGTGTAGCAGGCCTACTGAAGCCCAGAGTGCTAGTGTGCCTGAAAAAGGTAACTTGAATATCTCCCGCAAGGGAGTTCAGTGCTCCCAACAAAAAAGATAGAGGAGTTTTTTGAAAAACAGCCTAACTTTGTTCTTTCAAATAAGATGAAAGCTTTGCTGGTTGTGTCGCCAAGTGCGGTTCACTCTTTGGTTCCGAAATTAAAGAAAAAATCATCCTCTGGTGTTGATTCTATTTCAGCAAGGCCAATGCAACTTGCAGGTTCTTTAATCGAGCAATATATAACATTACTGTTTCAGATGACCTTGTTTGTGGTGTAGTCCTTTTGCAAGTTTGTATCGGACAAATAACTCCCATCCTTAAAAAGACCAAAAAAGACGCTTTTCTGTGCAGTTTTTATCGCCCCATTACCATCTCATATACTACTTTCAAGCTCTTTCAATGTTTTTGATAAGAGATATTGAAGAAAATCGTTCCGCCACTCCTTGTCAGTTTGGGCACTAGCATGGTTTAGATAGAGAGCATGCTCTCTTTCAGCTTATAAATGTACTGAAGAATATTGAAGGAAGAGGTTATTTCTTGGTGTTGAGTGCACTCACTGTTGCAAGAGCTTTTGACTCGTGTATATTTTCACTGATTTTGCTTGAGGCCCTTTTGAAAGGTACTGGTGCTGCAGTAATTACTTGTTTAAGATACATGTATAGAAATACGAAGGCTGGAATTAAAGATGGTAGTCAACTATTTTCCGACTCTAAAAGGTGTACGCCAAGGAGCTCTGAATTTTCCATTTTTGTTTAATAATTGCGTTACCCGTGCTCAGGATAAGTTGAACTGTGCATTTATCTTCAAAGAAGTTGATATTTCTTTATAGTGGAGGAAAAATACGGTTTGACCTCGGGGAAATTGTAACAGAAATTCTTTTACACCAAAATGTTCAGAAAAATCAGCTTAATCACACAAAAGATCCCCAGATCCCCATTGAACAACTACCCGAACCCCCCTCCACTTGAAGGGGGGAAAATCGAAATTTCTAATTGGACGTAATTTTGGGTTTAAGTTGTCGTTTTCTATCAAATCAAGAATGACGAATCCGAATCCAACGTCAGAAATCAAGTTTTTTGTACCCCAGTATTAATTTTCACCTTCACGGAAAGAGGGGGGGAGGTAAAGTATGCAGGTCATTATTTGCCGGACTCCAGCGAATAAAGGATCATTTTATATCAAATAAAGTACCGCATTGCCAGATTTGAGGTCAAAAAGCAGGTTTTTTTTAAAACTATTTACCTCATTTTCACCTCTAAGGGGCCTGTGATATGAGGGGTTTCTAAGTATAGCATCTTGAAAAACCACTTCTTTAATCGAGACCAAACTTCAGATCAATAAGTTATAAAAAGGAACGTTTAAAACTCAGGTAAATTAATCACAAGAACATTTTGATTTTAAAGCACAACCTAAAGCTAATTCTTCTTCCTGCTAGTCTTCGTTATCATCCTCATCCTGTTCAAGGAGCGACTCGTACGTCTGTTTTGCCTTTAAAAGGGGTTCTGGTAGCATGTCATCGCTCTGCTATCCAGTTCTGATGATAAAAGTTTCGCATAAAGGGCTACCTCCAACAGACCATGGCCTCGCACAGCACGAGAGACAGCTTTGCAATGTAACATACTGCGCACAGTGTTAGGCGCGTATACTTGACTTAGGATTTCCAAAAGTCCCGAGTCAGCCATAAGGAAGCCAATGGCTCCTAGGAAACTCATGCGTGTGTGAAATCCACCTAGGACAACAATTGCATTTCTTAAAGCGCTTGTGGCAGGCTCTGCATCGACGATATACTTTGCCTTCCAGTAAAGGGGTTGGTCAACGGTAATGACTAGAGTTATTCCAGCTCGACTAGCGCACTCGTTAGCATGCATAAGTGTAGCATAAACACAGGAGATATCGCTTGGGTTGTGGCAAATCATTGGCAAAAAACGAATGTTCGACTTTCCCAGATGAGGTAGATTTTGGTGTATTGACCACATAAAGGCTGACCAGCTCATGTATCAGCTTTTGAAAAAGCCAGAGATGCGCCAGAGCGTTTCGCCTTTCCATTCATTGTCATGAGCGTCACTACTGTTTGTCAAGCAATGAAAAGTCCTTGGTTGCGACTTGGCGGGTTTTTGGTAGGTGTAGAACGGCACGGTGCCGATTGACTTCATCTCATCTGCAATTACTTCTTTTCTTGACACTGAAAGCTCTGTTGCCGGCAACTCAGGTTTAGACATTTCAATAAGTCCCATTACATGAAAGGTATTCTTGCCGTCTACAGTAGCAATATCATGATCGACGTTGTCTCCTACATACTGAAAAAAAATGTGCGTTCTCTTCGGACTCTTCCAACAACGTCTGATTTACTGCTGCACATCTCTCAAATTCTTTTTACCTCTGAGTACGAAGAGCAGAAGCCAAGATTGTGCAGTGTGTCAATTAAAAACCCGGACGAGAAAAGGTGATGCAGCTGCGGTGCCAGTCCTATTTGTACAGGAGACATTAAACCACGTGGTCTGCATGTCTGCATTATAGCCTGTCCGATAGAAGATATTAGACGAGGCGTGTTGACCCCTATTGATGAAAGCAGTAGCCAAAGGGATGGGCACACGAAGTTCAAACACTTCTCTACTAACGATATCTCGTTAAGAAATTCGTAGGAATCCTTCCTTGTCGTAATGGATTTGATTTCACTTCTTATTATCTTTCCAACGACTTTGATAAGCTGATCCCTTTCTCTGTTTTCACTATCTGCTTTTTGATCTAGGTGAAATTCTCGTAATATTCTGTCAACCGTATCTCTAAATGTTACGAGGGTTTCTTTCCCATTTGAATCGGACACAACTACTTGTTCACCATACTCACTGACTAGCAATTCCTTGGCTTGACAAAAGCTGTAGGCCAAACTATCACAGTCAGTTTCAGAGAGAATGTGAGCCATTTTTCTTAAAATTATCGTCAGAGGTACAGGTTCTTCACTGTTGACATAGCACCGAAGCAATTCTTCGAGAGCGGCTTTCCTTGCACTATCGCACGGTCTTCCCCTCCGTTTCTTTGGTGGAGGCACGTCACTCACTTCTTCTTGACCACATAATTTTTGTGGAATCTTTTTCCTGTCATGAAGCTCACTGAGCATATCTGATGATAAACGGCATCCTCTGCATGAAGGTCAGAAGTCTTTGAATTTATCCGACCAAGCACTGTCATGGCCCACTGATCGTTCCTGTTCTTACACATTTCAGTAATCGAGTAGCCGAAGCTATGAGCTCGTACTGCATAAGCTTCAGTGAATTCACGACTTGTGATCTTGCAAAATTTCACTGCTTATAATAATATATTAATAGTATTAATAGTATTAATAGTATTAATAATATTATAATATATTCAAATATATTAATAGGGAGGGTTTAATTGGGTGTGGTGGTTTTTATCTAAAATCATTTACCAATTTATTATATAGATCACGTTTCGTGTCGAGAGACTAAAAAGTCTGATGTACAGAAGTGGTGAATTGCGCTCCGTTGAATGAAACAAGTTAGTTAGCTACCGGAGTTAAGAGTGATTAGACCAGTTGCAGGGTCATATGTTGTATAGTATAGTAAATAAAACTTGTATTCTCTTTACGGATTACGACATAAGTGGTGTCAGAAATGGGATACTCAACTGAATAAAGTGAAACTTGATTTTTTTTGCTGATTAAATTATAGAGTAAATTAAGGTAAGGAGCCCCACATTTTTCGTAACATTTAGTACCGTTAAAAAGACATTTTTTGGATTTTGTTATAGTTATCTCCATCCATATATCTCCAATTTGTGGATAGTTTTAATCGTTAGTAACGAAGAATTTGCGGTAGCTTGGACTTTTCCCCAGTTTTGTGTTGAATTTTCCACTATCCAAAGCTGAAAATATTCAGTTCACTATCTGTTTGTGTTTCGAATTTGATAGCTAGTTAAAATAATCTGTAAAAAAACACTTTTACCGTTATTAGCATTTGTGAAAATTATCTCCTGTATTGTGTTCGCTATTAGCAGTGCGTTGATTTTAAGACGATTATTGGTTTCCGTCGGCAGTCCCGCCCCCCAGAGGAGCCATGAAACCAAGTTTGCAAGCGTACTTCATAGCACATTTGTGCGTGCTTTCATAGCACAATGTGGGTGCTTCATAGTACATTTTTACATGCTTTAATCGCACATTGCGCAAGCTTCATAGCATATTTAGCGTGCTTTCATAGCGCATTGCGAGTGCTTCATAGCATATTTGTGCGTGCTTTTATAGTACATTGTGAGTGCTTCATAGCACATTTGTACGTGCTTTAATAACACATTGCGAGTGCTTCATAGCACAGTTCTAAGTGCTTTTATAGCACATTGCGGGTGCTTCATAGTGCATTTGTACGTGTGCTTCCTAGCAATTTGGGAAACACTTGTATCTCACCGACAGCCAAGTTCACAGCTGTGTTAGCCTGAAGGAACAGGATAAGGGTAACGTGCGAACGAGGTCATATACACGGGCAGAACAGCGCGTAGCTAAATACAAGGCCGAGGAAATGGACGAAGAACACCTGATGGCCATGTTTTGTGCCTCCATGAAGGTAAGCATGGAAACAATTCAGGCTGAACTAGAGCGAGAAAGAGAGACTAGCCGACGGCAGATGCAACAGCAGCTGGAATCGTTGACTTTGCAGTTTACCCCTCTGGTTCAAGCTGTGCAGACGAATCAGTCCACTATTCAGAATGCACCAGTTACAGCTGAGAATACTATACGATCCAGATTTTCAAGTTACGGATTGTATGGATATCGATGCATGCCTCACAACCTTCGAGTGAACTGCCACCCAAAATAACTGGAATCGTGCTACATGGGCAGTTAGACTCCAGGCCTTTCTAACAGGTAAGGCCACAGAATTCTAAGGCCGCTATTCTGAGAAGATTCCGAGTGACATCTGAAACGTATCACCAGTTATTCCGTACGACACAGAAGAAAGGCAAACCGGTCATCTACCGACTACGGTAAGAAGCTAGAGTAGCTGCTGACCAAAGGGCTGGACGTCACTGACTACAGATCGATTGCGACCGCAGATGGGCTGCGAAAGAAGGTAGCCGGTATCCTTAGAAAACTGGTGGTTGAACAATGTATCACGTAAATTAAAAATTAACAACTACGCATCCGTTCGAGAGAACTTGAGGAAGCAACTCTCGTTGTTGTCTGCAAGGTGGCTGAAAACTTCTTTCTAGCCGGTAAAAATGACAGAAGCAAAGGATTCAAAGGAAGCTCATATCAGTCCTCAAGGAAAGAAACGGCTCCAAAGGAAGCACAACTAGTTAAACCCGCAAACAAGCCAGTGAATGCAGAATCGAAAGCAACAGAATCCAGCAGTCGCGACGCTCAACGCAAGAAAACTAACAGAGGGGCACGAGGTTGTTTCAACTATGGAAAGTCTGGTCACAAATCTATTGACTGTAGGGAACCGAGGAGGCGAAAAACTTTGTTGGCTCGCAGTCCAAGTCCGCAAGAAAGAATAAAGGCGAGATTTCTTGTCAGGAGTATGATAGATGGGAAACCAGCAGAGCTCCTTACTGACAGTGGAGCATCCATCACTATCGTCCATGGAAGATACATTGGAAGCTTGGGCGAACAAACATCGCCGGTCACGGATATTCGTTGTGCCCACGGCGATTGTAAGCATTACCCTCTACATAAGGACTATGTGGAGATAGGATGGGACAATTATACCTTCCAAGGCAATGTAGAAGTTACAGTTTCTGAGGATCTACCCGTAGACGCTATCATCGGAAGATCGTTGTCAGGATTCCTAGAACTTTGTAGCCGAAGTTCAGAAGTAGACAGGCCTACTGTCTCTATTCTTCTGTCAACTAGAGCGAAAGACTGCGCTGGACCGCAAGCTGAGACCCAAGCCCCTGCAAAAAATTTTTCAGAAAATGATGTTTCCCAGATTATGGTAGAGTCAGAGAATGGTAAGGACAAGATGAGAGAGAGAAAGAGTCGATGATGCCGACGAAAGGAGAAAGCAGAGTGAAGACGAAAAAACTTTGAAGAAAAACCTTCAAAAGGTGATCCAGAACAGCTAACATCCAAGGAATTAGCTGATCTTCAACAACAAGATTTTACAATGACGAAGTGTTTCACTGTGACTAGATCAGGCCAGGGGTTTGAATTTATCAATGGTCTGCTCTACAGGAAGACCGAGACCAGATTGGATAAGGAAGAGATTACACGTTTAGTAGTTCACAAGCCTTTTAGGTCGTTTGTGCTGAAAGTCACCCACGGTTCCCCAATGAGTGGCGACACTGGAGTTGCACAAACTCTGGATCAGATCATCGATAGGTTCTTTTGTCCCGAAGTAAGTCAAAATGTCAAAGGTTTGTACGTACTTGTGAGCCCTGCCAGCTAGTGGTACGGCTTAAGCCAAAAGAACAGGTCCCCATGTCACGACTGCCGGTCATTTAAGAACCTTTAAGGAGGATTACGACAGATATTGTGAGACCATTGGTACCATCTTGGAACGGTCTTCGATTCTTTATGGTGATGTCAGATTATTGCACTCGTTATCCCGAAGCAATATCCTTGAGATCTATGAATGCCAGGAAAGTTGCAGAAACATTTCAGCAGTACTTCTGTCGGGTTCGTGTTCTGGAAGAAATCCTGACAGACCAGAGTTCAAATTTTATAGGTAAGAGCTTACTCGAGGCATACAAAATTCACGAAATAAAACCTATACGGACATCCCCCTTTCATCCAGAAACAGCTGGCCTGGTTGAAAACTTAAACGGGATACTTATTCGGCTTTTGAAGAAGTTCGTTATGGATAACCCGAGAGACTGAGATTGCTTTATCCTACGTCTTGTTCGCTTATCGAAAAACACCTCAAGCCTCGACCAAGTTTAGTCCTTTTGAGCTTCTTAATAGGCGGAGGCCAAGAAGTCTATTGGATGTTATCAAGGAACAATGGGAAGACGCTAGAAACTCTGCCGTTAGACCTGCAGATGGGCTCTTGTCCGTGCGAGAACGACTTCGGCAGATCCTAGAAGAGGCTCATAAAAATCTTCTGGAGGCGTCTGAAAGGCAGAAAGCCTAATACAACAAAAAGGCGAAGCCACGAGATATGCAGGTGGACAACGAGGTCCTCGTCAATCTTCCGACTGGAACTCATAAATTGGAAACCAGATGGCAAGGACCTTTCCGGATATCTTGGAAAGTCGGGGCTGTAAACTACGAAGTCCTGTTCCTGGAAGGAAGAAAGAAGAAGAATATTCTACACATCAATTTTCTTCGGAAGTTTCAGCGTAGGCCAACGGATTTCCCCCTCTTTGCTCATGAAGCTCCACGTATGCCTACGTTTGACCAGGCAGATAATTCTGGTAACCCGGAGGACATCCAGATTGTGATAGATTCGCTAAATCACCTTACGGAAAGGAAAAAGAAAGAGCTTTTTGGGATATTAGTGGGATATAGAAAGTCCTTCTCCAAAATTCCTGGAAGAACATCAGCGGTCAAACACCACATTAATACAGGTAATGTCCATCCTGTGCGTCAGAAACCCTAAAGGGCACCACAGAGTCGACAACAAGCCATCGAAGAAGAAGTCAAGTGAATGCTGGATTTGGGGGATTATACAACCTTCTTCAAGTCCCTGGTGTTCTCTGGTAGTCATGGTTGCCAAGCCGGGTGGAGGCATTCGCTTTTGTTTGGACTTCCGAGGTTTAAGTCGGGTATCTAAGTTTGATGCCTACCACCTTCCCTGCAAAGACGAATTGCCGGAGGAAGTAGGTAACAAAAGGGTCTTCAGCGTTTTAGATCTTACCAAAGGCTACTGGCAAGTAGAAATTATGCCAGAGAGTATGGAAAACACTGCCTTCCAAACGAAGTCCGGATTCTACGAGTTCAGAGTACTTCCTTTTGGTGTTCACGGAGCACCAGCAACCTTCCAGCGTGCCATGGATAAGATTTTGACTAGATGTTGTTGCTTTGCAAGGTTATACCTTGACGACCTTATAATATTCTCTGATAGTTGGAAGATCAAGAGCAACATTTAAATGAAGTTTTACGGAGGATAGCGGCTGCTGGTCTTCACATTTATCCTGAAAAAGGCCAGTTTGGACTAGAAGAAGTTCAGTTTTTGGGCCCCAAATCAGGAGACGGTAAAATCATATCACTGGAAAGCAAGGTTAAGGCTGTAAAGAACTTTCCAGAGCCCACCACAAAAAAGGAATTGAGCAAAGAACTTTCCATAGCCCACCACAAAAAAAAGTAAGTGAGGTCATTCCTTGGCATCGCTGCGGATTACCAAAACTCTGTCCACAATTTCTTTTCAGTTGCGTCGCCACTGACAGATCTTCTTGAGAAAAGAAATACAACCAACTTTATGCTGTCTCAGAAGTACAGAGTAGCCTTCGAGGCCCTGAAGACTGCACTCACTACTACCCTATCCGGAGCAGTGCAGACTTTGCCAGAGAGTTTGTGCTTCAAACGTATGCTTCGAATACGGGGATTGGAGCAGTTCTGACTCAAACGCAACGGAAAAGAGCATCCGATTGCTTATAAAAGTAGGAAGCTATCACCAGTGGAACACCGATACTCGAAAGTGGAGCGTAAAGCTGTGGGGTTAAAATGGGGGTGGAAAGTTTTCGGTATTACCTCGAAGGTCGGAAGTTCATTGTAAAAACTGATCATAACTCGCTTCGCTCGTTGAATGTGGCTTGAAGGAACAACGCTCGCTTGACACGCTGGTCCCTGGCACTCCAAGAGTACCAATTGACATTCATAGTCGGAGTGGGCTAGAAAACGGGAATGCTGATGCACTGTCCCGTCTGTTGTAAATAAAAAATAATAATAATAATAATGTTTGTTAATATCTTTGTAGATGAGTGTCAAGTCACTGCCTGTATTCCTGAAGAAGGTCACCAAAGAGAAAGGAAAGACCAATCCATTCCAAGACATCAAGGATAGTCAGCAGAACGACATCGAACTCACCCGTTTTTTTAACTTACAAGTCACTAACCAAGCCGATTAAAAAAGAGTCCATTTCGACCTACGGGACGGTCTTTTATATCGGTATACCAAAAGAAAAGATGGTTCGACTCATTTCCAACTAATGGTACAAGAGGACTACCGTAGTCACCTAATCCTGCGATCTCATTGTTCTCCTCGAACTCCTCCAAAGCTGGTTCATTGAGGCCGTAACGCAACAGCGAAGATTTTGCTTACTTACTTCTTCTGGCCCGACCTACTACCATCAAATCAAGAGCGAGCTGGATTCGTGTTCAAGCCGAGGAAGGAATCTAAGGGGAGGAGGAATCTGGTGATTTTATCTAAGACCATTTACCAATTTATAGTACAGATCACGTTTCGTGTCGAGGGACTAAAAAGCCTGATGTACGAGAGTGGGGAATCGCGCTCCATTGAATGAAACAAGTTAGTTTGCTACCGGAGTTAAGAGTGATTAGACCACTTGATGTGTCATATGTTGTATAGTATAGTAAATAAAACTTGTGTTCTCTATACGGATAACGACATTGGGTTGTTACGTAAAAGGGTATGAGATGCTACGTAATAGGGTTAGTAAGGGTCAACTGGTCAAGCAATCCCAAGACGCCTCAAGACAATTCAAGACATCCCAAGACGTTTTTGAGACATTTCTCTTCAAAATATATTTCACGAGGAGAAAAATCTATGTACAAGTTTTACGAATAGAAAAATCAACATGCAACAAATTAAAAAAGAGAAAAAAATTAGCACGGAACATGTTCCACGAGCAAAATCAGTTTCACGAGGAGGAAAATCGATGTACAAGTTTTACGAAGAGAAAAACCAACGTGCAATAAGTTTCACAGACAAAATCAGCATACAACCAGTTTCACGAACAAGATCAATTTTAGGAGAAGGAATAACAATGTACCAGTTTCAAGATGAAAAAATTGAACATGAAACAAGTTTCACGAAAAAAATCAGCACACAACAAGGTCCATGAATAAAACTAGTTTCGCGGTGAGAAAAATTAATGTAAAAGTTTCAAAAAGAGAAAAATCAACATGTAATAAGTTTCATGAAGAAAAATCAGCACGCAACAATTTCCTGGAACAAAAATCATCATGCAACAATTTCCATGAAGAAAATCAGTCTCACAGGGCAAAATATCAATATAAACACCAAAAACAAGAAGAACAATAGGAAATTCTTTTTGCAAGACACTGGCAAACAAATTAGAATGAATATTTCGACCCTATGTCCAAAGGCTGTCCTCAGCAAGACATCTATCAAATACCATAAGATTGTCGCAAATTCTCAGTGGGGAGAACTCACCAGAATGTGACGAAATACCTACAGCAGCATAAAGATGATATCACCAAAGCTCTAAACTCTAATATTGCTTCTGTTTCTTTTGATTCTGCTTTAAGCAGCCATGTGTTACGAAATCCTAGCCACAAAATACTCTTTGAAGAAGCCACCCTTATTAGCAATGACCTAGGTATAAAGCAAGTAGTTGGAGAACCAATTGAAATCAGACTTAAGGGTAACAATAATGTTTCCTTAAACAGGGAAATGAGAGAATATTCACTAAATGCTCTATATAAAAATCTAACTAAAAATGATCTTACAAAATATTTTAAAAAATCAATAGATATTAACACAGAACCTGTCACTAAATAGACCTTCAAAATCAGCAGCCAATAAGCAAGATTAGCATTAAAAGGTGTTTTTGAATCACTCTCTTTCATTTCAATGAATTGCCTCGTTTCATCACATTTTATTTATCAGTCCTGATTGAGCTTCGCTAAGATAAGGATGCTAGGACTGTTTAGAAAAATCTTTCATTTTAGTTGTATTGACTTTATCCTGTTGTAAGTTTATTCTTCTTATATATTTATGTCTTACTGAGGACGGCCTTTGGACACATGGCCGAAATATTTATTCTAGTTTGTTTCCTACTGTCTTGCAAAAAGAATTGCCTATTGTTATTTTTGTTTTTTGATGTTTGTGATGGAAAGGTAATGGGGACTTCTTCGCTATTTAAATTAATATACAAGTTCCATGAAGAGAAAAATCAAAATGTAACAAGTTCCACGAACAAAAATGAGTACGCAACAAGTTCCAAGAACAAAATCAGCACACAACAAGTTCCAAGAACAAAATCAGCACACAACGAGTTCCATGAACAAAACAATTTTCACGAGGAGAAAAAATTAATGAACAATTTTTACGAAGAGAAAAATCAGCATATAACAGGTTTCACGAACAAAAATCAGCACGCAACAAGCTCCAAGATCTTAACCAATTTCACGATGAGAAACATCAATGTAGAAGTTTAATGGAGAGAAAAATCAGCAGGCAATAAGTTCCATGTGAGTGCTTATCCTTCCAATGTGAAATGATACTGATCGAAAACTTATAATAAACTACCTACTGTCAGAAATCGACCGAAGATTACCACGGAGGCACATGTATAAAAAATTTTGGAATCGACAGAGCTTGGAGCAGAATTGGTGGATTTGGAATTGGAGATGGAAGTGGGGGAACCAGAACTAACACAACCAGAGCAAGGTTTGGAATCGCTTGAATCAGGGTGGAAACCGGCGGAATCGGAGGTTGAACCATTTTAACGTAGGGTCAGAAGCAGGCGAAGAAGAACTGGATATCACATATTGAAAAAACATATTTGAAAAAATACTAAAAAAAGGAATTTAATGGGGTGGCAGTGGATTAGTAATGCTGTACGGTGGCGCGTTCGTTTCCAAATGTGCGGTATTCCTACAAAACAAACGGTTAACATAGATATTCATTTTGGTCAAAAAGACTGTCCCACAGCTAAGCGGCGTTTTCAAGCATTTTGTGGTGCAAAACAACAATTTTAGCCAACAAATGCCCAAAAGCTATTGTGTGAAAATTGTAGTCAATTGATTTAGAATTATCGGAAGACAATACTCCTATTAAGCCTCCTGTTTCAGAGGCAGCAATATCGTACTGTGGTGCATTAGTTGCTAAAGGTGCAGGTAATCCTACAAAATAAAGGTTAACATAGACATTTACTTTAGCCGAAAGGACTGTCCTACAGCAAAGCTGCATTTTCAGTCATTTCGTAGTGCAAAACTACAATTCTAGCGAAAACAAATCCGAAAAGCTATTGTATGAAAATTCTGAACTAGTTAATTGATTTAGAATTACCAATAAACTATACGCATATTTAGCCTCCTATTTCAGAGGCAGTAATGCCGTTTGGTGATGCATTGGTTTCTAACGATGCAGGTAGTCCAACAAAATAACGGTTAAGATAGACATTTATTTTAGCCACAAAGACTGTCCCCCAGCAATGCGGTGTTTTCAGTCATTTCGTGGTGGAAAACAACAATTCTAGCCAAAAGTATCCTAAAAGGTAGTAAAAACGTTCCGGTTTTCCTACAAAATAAAGGGCAATATAGACATTTATTTTACGCTTAATATGAGTAGATGATTCGCTTGAAGCTTGAAAAAATTGTGTATAGTTGTATATAATAGAGCTTCAGCTATTATGGAGAAAGGTCGGAGGTTCTTTTGTAGGTTGGGGGAGGAGTGTGTCTTAAGCATCAAAAACTGAATTTCTAATTCTTGTTGGGTCTTCAGATGAACGTAGCCAAATTTTCCAGTGTCGCCACGTAAAGCACTAGTTAAGGGTATATTGAGCGATTTGTTGATTGTTTGGATTAAACATGATATGAATTTACGTATGTTATAAGTCTTTGAAAACTTCCAACTTAATTCATGTTGCAGTATCGAGTGATTTGCAAGCCAATACAGTAAAGGTCATGTTTGATTATTAATTCTCTTATCATCGTCCCATAGCGTGCTCAATCACTTCGCCATCTTTTGGTCCCCATAGTACATCTTTTAGTCCTTCAGCACCTCTACACCGTTATGAATTGTCGAAAATCGAACAAAGCATTTTTTTTCGAGTCGGTAGATTCAATTCTGGATAAAAAAGCATCCCTTTCTATCACCTTTTCCGGTTACCTCAAAAAGAGAGTCGAATCCTTCTAGATATGCACTGGCGCTGAAATTTGTCATCCCACACTGGAATTGGTTGCTAAGGTCCCGGTGGAATTGATTATTAGGGGTCCTGCTGGAATCGCTTGCTAGGGTCCCATTGGAATTAATTTATAGGCACCCGGTGGAAGTGGATGTTAAGGGGGCAGTGAAACTGCTCACTAGGGGGTGGATCAGACACACAATGTCACAGTGGCGTGAATATGCATAGCCATTGCTCAAAGAAACGTAGCATTTCCCTTAAATCCTGTCAGGAATAACTCTTAATTTGGTTTAAATTTATCTCTAATAACAATCTACCTTTGGGATTGATTTCTAGCCCCTTCCCGTAAAATTGCTTGTTAGGGAGGGTCAGCCATTGAATGTCATAGACTAGTAATTGAAAGAAAATAATACCAAAAGAAAAAATTAACAAAACTTAGAATTAAGTCACATATGTTCTGCCCCCATTTTGCTATATTTAGAGCAAACTTGGAGCATTCTCTAAAGTTACATCTCTAAAAATTCTCAAAGAATGAGTATTTTCCTATGTTTTGAACAAGTTTACATTATTCTCAAAGAAAAAAAAATCTAGAAATTCTCTAAGAAGCACCCTCAAAAATGCTAGGGTCATATCTCTAGGAAGTGAAGAATCGCTTTGCTGGGCTTATAATACCCTTCTAAACCTTTATTTGGCAAGCAGGTGCACTTCAGCTATAACCAAACTTTAGTAATCAATTTTCCCCCTCAGCATCTCAATTATTGCAGTTTTAGGAAAAAAAAATCTCTAAAAGTACTATGTAACACTGATATGTGTACCTTTATTACGTAACATCCATGTGTTTGTCAGTTACGAGCGGGAATTCCCCACGGGGACCCGAAGAAACAAGCCACGCGTGAATGCGTCATCCTTAACACAAGTAAAAATTTCTCTATCACGTAAGAACTAAAGAAATCATGAAGAAAAACTCCTTGAAGAAAAAAATGCCTTAGAAAGCGTCTTGGGGTGTCTTGAAACGTCTTGAAAAAGCGTCTTGAACATAAATGTCTTTGAAAACTCTTTGGGATTTCTTGAAACGTCTTAGAAGAGAAATGTCTGAAAAACCCAATTATGTAACAACCCAAACCTTATTAAGTAACTACCAAAATAAACCCTTCCTGTTACGTAACAATCAAAGTAAATCCTCCATATTATATAACAGTCACCGGCATCTCCTAGAAAACATTCTTATTTACGTAACATGTACCTTTATCTCTTAAAAAAACATTTCCTATTACGTGGGTGTACTATATACGTTCGCTATAATATTGCGGCAGACCCAGGTGTGTGTAATAAGGTCTTTAGGGACTAGTAGCTCTAATAGTTTATCCCCTAAGGGCACGTTTAAATCCAAAAAAGGGATACTGCTATCCTTCTGTAAACGTACCAGCTGTAAAAGTACCGAAAAGATAGTTCAACTAAAACTTACCACCAGTAAAGAAGTAATAGAAAGCCTGGTGCTCCGTAAACCAGCTGTAAAACCCTCCAATCTTTTATAAAGAGAGCTATAACTCCAACGGAGCATGAGCCAATGCTGAAGAAAATACTTTGTATAAATGTAAGTTTCAATCGAATTTCGCTTCCAACATACTCAGTTCCTGAAAAATTTCAAAAATATGGTAACATAGCAATAAGCATCAGTGAATAATAATGATAGACAGTTCAAAAGCGCTGACTAAGTGAAGAGCGATGTGGGCAATATGTGCACCTCGTGTAGAAAGATGGAACTTCAAAAGGGGCTCATCCAATCGGAGCTTGAAAGAGCTAGTGCCTTTTTTTATAGTCAAAAGTGATTGGAGGGTGACCAGCTCCCCCATACCCATGATGTCCCCAAACAAATTAAATCAAAATTTTGAGATAGCCATTTGGTTCAACAAAGTTTAAAGGTTCAGAAATTTTGTCTTTGGGGATGAAATCCCTTCACAGTCCTCAGAGCAAGGTTTTTAATTTGTGCCCCGGGGCGTATAAGGTTTTTATAGAAAGGGTGGTCGTTTAAACCTTTGATAGGGTGCATTGGATTAGTAGTTAGAAGTTCTAGTGCCCTTTTTAAGAATTGAAGTGATCAGAGGGTATCAATTCCCCCATCATATTTTACCGAAATGTGTCTGGTAGAAATTTTGAGACAGCTATTTGTCCAGAAAAATAGTCCAATGATCATAGGCAGTGCAATCGCGCTGCCAAAGTAAAGAGCGATGCGGGCACAATTTTTATTTTTTGACCAGGGCACTTCTTAAAGAAGGAATCGTTCTAGAGATTTCAAAGGACCTTCGAAAGAAATCGGCAATTTCAAGTTCTATTCCCCTTTCTAATAGTCAAAATTGACTGTAGAGCAACCAGCGCCCCACCTATCATTTTTGCAAATGCATTCAATCACAATTTTGAATGGCCATCTTGTTAATCGTAGGTGAAAGGTCCAATAAATGTATCCTTGGAGATTACGACCACCCCACTCCCCACACCTCTCAGGGCAAGGATTGTGTGTCACGCCCTGGGGGCCTACAAGGTTTTTACGGAAAGGGTGATCGTATAGATTTCGGAGGTGGCTTATTGGATTGGAAATTTAAAGTTCTAGTGCCCTTTTTAATAGTCAAAAATAATTGGAGGGCGAGCAGTCCCCCTCCCCCTTCGCAAATCATTTTTCCAAACGCATACAATTAAAGTTTTGAGATAGCCATTTTGTTAAGCATATTTCAAAGCTCTATTAATTATGGCTTTGGGGATAACCCCCCACGGCCCTCAGGACAAGGGCTATAAATTATATTAGTTGCCCATTGTTAACATTTAGGATGTTAATCGAAAAGATGGTCGTATAAACTTCGTATGTGGCCCAATCAATTGGAAATCAGAAGTCCTAGTGTCCTTTCTAAGAGTCCAAAGTGATAGGAGGCCCCACCAGAGGTTTTCATTTCCCCAAATGCATACAATAAAAATTTGAGATAGCCATTTTATTCAAAATAGTCAAAAGATCATATAAAAAGGCCTTCGGGGTTGAAATAGCCCATCAGACCCTGGGGGCATGGGTTGTAAGTAATACCCCGAAGGCAAATAAGGTTTTTATGGAATGGGTCGCATAATCTTCGGATAGGGCTCATTTGATTTGAAATCGGTAGTCATAGTGCTCTTATTCAGAGTCAAAAGTGAAGTGAGGGCAAAGATCATCATTTTCACAGCCCTCCAGCGATCATCATTTTCCAAACAAACATCTAATCAAAATTTTGATATGTATACTTTCTCCAGTATTGTTGGAAGATCCTGTAGTTTTGCCTTTGGGGACGTCAACCCCTCACAGCCCCCAAGACAAGGGCAGTACGTTAGGCAATTCGTTTACTATTTACATATAGTATATGTTATTGAGGAAGGTATGCACGTTTGATATTTACTTTCCAAAAACACAGAGTGTATTAAGGTGAGCATTTCAGAAAAGGCTAAAGGGAGTGTTGAATTAAATAAAAACACATTATGTGTATACGGGTGGTCAAAAGGGCGTAAATTAGGAATGACTGGGTACATTAACTTGGAAATTTCAGGCAATGATAAGGGAGATGATCAAATGACCAAAAATATACTACGCTGCTACTACTACCACAACTATCACCACCACAGCTGCTTCACTGCTACTACTACAACCAGAGTACTACATTAAAATATCGAGAGAAAATTTGGACTAAATCTATGTGCTCAAGACTCTATGTGCAGGCACATTGCCAAAGGAGTGTATCTCAAGAACGGATTTTTAGCTGGAAATATGATTGAAACATGTAAAGGAGCTAATTTGATACTGGATTGATAGTTCTAGCGCTCTTTTAAGTTTCAAATGAGATTGGAGTGCAAAAAGCCCTCCTCCCAAGCCGATTCATTTTCAAAGCTCATCCAATGAAAATTTTAAGACAGCAATTTCGGTCAGCATAGTAGAACAGTCGAGCAGCAATGTCTCTAGGAATATAGGGTATGTCAACTCTCCATAATTACGCAATTGGCACAATATATTTTAAAACTAAATGAAAAGACACTGTGCGTATGGTTGCCAATAAGTCACCTCAGGAACATATGGAGAACGACTGGGGGTCGTAATTTGAAACTTTCGGGGCTACTAGTAATACCACTTCTGCTCTTACAATTTAAATAAATCAAAGAGTGTCAATGATTCCAGGTTTTCAATGAGCATACATAGAGTTTTTTCGGAATAATAATAAGTTTTATTTTTCAGGTCCACTTAAGGAGGTATAAACTTAAATTAAACGCTACTATTTGAGTCAGTATTAAATTTTTTTGAAATAGCAAGCCAAACTATTGATTCTTATAGAAAAAAAACCAAAAAGATATAAACTATATTTTTTTTTCTTGAAAAAGACAACATCAATAAAAAGTGAACAGAAATTGATTTAAAAAACTCTTTCCACAAAAATTTTTTTCAAAGGACAAAAGTGAGCAGAAATAATGTCAAATAACCTTCCAAGCGTAAAAATTACCACAAATCACCGTCAATAAATCAAACGAAACTCAAAACGAACATAAATTACAATAAATAACCGAATCAACCTTAAAACATAGCAAAAATTAACCTAAGTAGGGCTTACGACCCCCTCACTCTTTTACTTTAATATATAAAAAAGTATTAAACTTTAAGGAATATACATCAATATATGCATTTAAACTAACGATCCACTGTCATTTTTTTTTCAGTAAAGTACAAATTATGGTATGGTCTTGAGAGAGCATAGGGGGTATCAGCCCTACTCCTGTTAATTTGTGCTCGTTTTGAGTTTGACTCGGATACTTGTTGTAATTTTCTACTCACTTTTGTTTTAGTGGAGCTCTTAAAGTTTCTTAAATTAATCAAGAACTAAAAGCAAATAAAATTACACATTGGTAAAGATTAAGAGTTTGCATCGGATCCTATTTTGATACAAAAATACCAAAAACTGTCTTAGGTATTATATTTAAGATTTTGTAATACAAAAAATTATTCCATGCACATAAAAACCTGCAATTCTTTTCAGAAGTTTCGATTGTTCCTAATTCAGCCAAAATTCAGTTGGTAAAACTTTTTTGAGAGGGGTAATAACTACTAAGAAGCCCTTGACGACCTTCCGCAAATCACCTATGACAGTGTTTTATTCAATGTATTTTCTATTTCAGAAGTTCGTATTGTTCTTCTTTTTCATGAATGGAGCAGAATTAGATTAGCTTGCTTTAAAAAAGACAAAACTACAAATCCGCAAAAAAAACTCATTTTCATGTATCAGTAATCAGTATCATTTTCAGTATATTTAGGACGCTGGTGACCAATTCAGCAAGTATTGCGAAATCCAAACTAAATTAAAAAAAAAAATATTTATCTTTTGTTAAACCAAACAAACAAGTATTTCATGTATATTCTTCTATATCGTTTTTATTGGGAAATTTGTATCCTAAGCCTCCAGGCGTTGAAATTGTGATTGAAATCGTGATTCATAGTTGGTTTTAACATTTCCAGATCTCCTGGATCTTAAAACAAAGCTTTTGAGTCTATGAATGCTATTGCAAAGTTTTTACGACGTAACCAAGGTAGTACTATTTGTCCCTTGATACCGTTGAGCAGACCAGAAAAACATGACAAAGAATTTAAAATATATTCACTGAGTATATAGCCAAGGATCCTGCAATACTTCCAAACCGAAAGTGATACGTTTTTGTTCTGAACTCTAGTACTACATGGAAGGATTCATGACTTTCTAGTTGACTGCTCTGGCCTTTGGCGGAGGAAATCTGTCTTCAGTTAAGGCAAAATAAAGGGAGGTAAAGAAGAAATTGAAAGATTTCCATAAGACTTTGTCCATATTTTGTCTTTTTGTATCCACTAAAGACTACTCAAAATATGACGATACAAAATGGGGCGTATTCTTGTCGTTATAATCAGATGAAACTGAATTACCTCTTAAGCAGGACTGTTAAGTAGAAAACATATTTTTGCATCTGCCTGTCAAGCCCTTTCTTAGACGTGGAGGGGTGAAGGGATGGATATGATATTATGAATAAATATTACTTCAGGTATATTTTTTTTGGGTTTTGGTGAAAATGTAAGAAATATAACAGAAAACCTTGCTTTCTGACTCTGAAGAGAAAGCTACAGCCTTTCTTCTGGCTTTTGAACCTTTTCAGCTTACTGCTTTAACTCGTTTATGAATTTGGAAGGATCTAAATTGACTTACCGAGGACGTTGAGAAGCTGATACAGTCCGATTACAGAGAATCCAGAAAAAAAGCGAAGGGCAAAAAACATTTCAGGATTAATTGAGAAAGCCGCAGCCGTTTGCACCGTGGCTGCTATGGCAACGACAACCATGAATGTCTTAAGTCTGCCGATTCTGAAAGGCAAACAACTCATCAAAACTAAGGTTCAAAGACAACTATTATGCACAAAGGGTTCGATTTTCAGAGTAATTCAAGCCCTGCTCATACAGGCTACTCGCATGCATTCGTGCAATTCTTGATAGACAGAGAGTCAGTAAATTCAGCCTTATCATTACAATCACAACTCAAAAGTAGGGACGTTTTTTATCATTAACACTATTCAATTCAAAAGCAGGCTTTTCCCCCAGTAAATCAGGAACGACTGAAAATGTTTAATGGTATTTGTCTTTTACACTGATTCTGGTGTTTGGTGCAAGATGCTGATTCCGATCATTAAAAACGCTTTTACTAACGTAAATCATGAGAGTAATAGTTGTGTTACATTTCCAAACTATATTCCTACTTGAAACTTTTATCAACCCAATTTATTATGATTTACTTTACGATTTACTCAGATTTTTATCCTTTGAGATGGATAATTCTGGTACTTACTATTGAAAGTGCTACTGAAACAATTATATTAAAAGCTAATATTCCTCTTAAATAATATGCACCATGATGGATTAATTCATATTTTCTAAAAAGTATCAACACACAAATAAGCTGAATCTTGCCAGAATTCAAAAGTTGTCCTAAATTTTGCCAAAATTTTACCTAGAATTGAAACATAAAAACATTCTTCAAAAGACTATGATTCTTAAAAATTGCTCAAACAGAAAAGGCTTTTACACTGATATGGGAGATAAACTTGGCCAGTATTACAACTGGTTTACTGATTTTCAGTCCATAGTTCACTGTAAATTATCCTGGAAGTGGACTGGCGTGATCATTTTCCAGTGTAAAAAGCCAAGGCTTCTGGCTAGTCATCAATTTGTGAAGAAACAAGACTTAAAGTTTAAGTTTTTCTTAAAGTTATACTGTTAAATATTCTTTCATCCCTGTTTGTCGACAATGAGCTTAATGTTATGATTCCTTCAAAAACTTTCTTGAAAATAGAAATTACGCCAGTGCAGATTCGATGTTCTTGGTAGTAGGACGTGAAAGATTTTCCAGAAATGCTTTACTATTGAAGTCTTATTGATCTGATAGCCTTAGCTTAGCTTTGTCCAGAATTTATTAACGCTAAGGTGAACATTGATTCAAAGCCCTTGGTGGTAGAGTTTGAAAGACATTCATGGAAGCTTTTGACTTTTTGTAATAATTGCTGTGGGGTATGTGTAATAAAAATGTTACCGACTTTATTATATTTTGTCAAACGCGGGCATATTAAGGAAATTTAATGTGTTAAGTGGGTTGTGAGAGGTCATGGCATCAGAATACTATTTTCAAAATATTATTGCGAGGAACGGCCTTAATTCTCAATTTTATTTCTTTTCAGTGGTTATGTTCTTTCCCCACCTTCCTTGGCAATGTCTATTTCGTGAAGATAGTTTGTTTTGCTACGGTCCTAGGGTGCACAAAGGAATTTTGGCAAATACTTGTTTTTCTTACAAATAAAATGAACATACAATATGAAATTAAACAACAAAGGACAAGTTTACTAATTACTAAGTAAGATGTTCAATTTCAAACTCGAGTTAGTATCTATTATTTTGCTTTCTGAGCATTAGTTACTCCCTTTTCCTGATTTCAAATGTGTAAGATTCATTAAGTTTAGCGACGGATGCCTGTTTATTTCTTTTTTTTAGTGGTGACCGTATCAACCAAATAGTCCTAAAGTATCGGAAGAGGGCTCATTCGAACGGAAAGTAATAATGTTTTAGTGTATTTTTTTAGTGACCAAAAAGATTGGAGGGCAACTAGAGCCCTTCGATACTCCCTTTTCTCCAAAATTGTCGGGTCAAAACTTCTGCAACACAAGGGTCATTAAATTAGAACAATAAGAGGCTTCTATAAACGTGCTAAAAGACTATAGCTTAATAACTTGAGAAACAAAAATTCAATACCTGAGGTTAACCTAAGGTATTGTCTATGGTATACGAAACTAAGTTATTACCACTACAACGTTTGATGCATTACTACTACTACGTTACTTATTTCAATTTCTGTTCGTTTTGGATTTCTTTATTCATTGATTTTATTTTTTGTTCATTTTAAATTTGAATTATGAAGTAAGCTTATACCTGACAATCTGCTTTACCTGACAAGGTTGATTTGATCTGAACAGTTTTAAAGATTCCATTTTATTGTAAGTTTTATTTTATTTATACACTTACTTTACTGAGGATGGCTCTTAGATATAGAGCCGAAAAAATCTTATGGTTTAAAAAATGTTACGGTCTTTGGTAAATTTCCTTTTGTTTTACTCATTGTTATTTTTATTCTCCGCAAGTGAATGCTCAGTAAGTGCATTCATTACAAGGGGTTTTCTTACTGTCTATAATGGTTTTCTTACATTTGCTGAGTAGAGCCATTACGTAGGTCTTTGAAATATCAAGAACATCAAAATGAAATCAAAATATGACACTTTAAAAAACCCATCAAAAACTTGTTTATATTTATTTTTGCTCCTTCTTTAAGAGTTGGACTAATATTTCGGTGGGAGATACTTACTTTTCGAAGTATCTACTCTGTCTTTTCATTGTCTGAAAAACACCCTCCTTTCTTAGCATCTTAGCTACTTTTACATTTTTTTTTCGTTTTCCTTTTTTTTATCAAGCTTCAGTAACTTTTGTTTGTTACGTAATTTAGTTCGTAATTTACGTATATTTATTACTAATAAAACGTTCGTAAAAAAATTAAAAGTTCTAGTTGCATGCAAAAAATAAGTTTTTTTTTAACTGCAAGTAAGGAGCGACATTTAAAGTTAAAACGAATAGAAATTATTTCGTATATGAAAGGGGTTGTCCCCTCCTCAACGCCCTGCTCTTTGCGCTAAAGTTTTATTGTTTAAAAAAGTAGAGTTGTAAGAAAGAGTCAAACTTTAGCGTAAAGAGCGGGGCCTTGAGGAGGGGACAACCCCTTTGACATTCAGAAAATTTCTGTTCGTTTTAAGTTTTAATATCGCTCCTTACTTGCAGTTAAAAAAACTTGTTTTTTTATTTAATTATTAAAGAATTGGGACAAAATTTCAACTTTAGCTTAAGGAGCGAAATATTTACGAGAGGACAATCCCCTCATATACGTAATAATTTCTGTTCGTCTCAGGTGTTAATGTTGCTCCTTACTTTCAGTTTTTATTCTAAGGCAACACTTTTTCATGCCTTTTAAACTTTTTCTTCAGGTTTCTTACTTAAGAATAAATAAATTATGTCGTCACATATTTCAAAATTGTATTTGGTAGAACTTACTTGTCTGCAATTGCTCCAAACGATACTGACCCTATCACCATGCCAAACATATACGCTGAAGCCAAAACAGGCTCAACCCAGGCATTGTCACATACAAGGTTAAACTGAAAAAAAAAGGAAAATGTACGGTAAATATTACGGTTAATAAGACAATGCTGAAGTAGATCAAATGTATCAGGGCGGAAAATATTTTTGATATGAATATTAAAAACGAACTACTCAACGAATTTATTTCTCTTTTTACATAATGAAACAGTTCGTGATTACGAACTGCAAGTAAGGAGCAACCCGGCTCAGTAGTAACCGAAACTCTAAAAAAAAATGAAATTTTGATACCAATAGCTAAATTAAAAGAATTGAATTTTTATGCTGACTTCAAATAAGTTTTAATCAAGTTTAATCTTACCCATCAAAAGTTACAAGCCTCAGAATATTTGCCTTATTTTCGAAAAAAGGGGGAAACATGCCTTAAAATTCAAGGAATCTTAATGAAAATCAAACCATTAGATTAAACGTATCAGAGAACCCTACTGTAGAGGTTTCAAGCTCCCATCTGCAAAAATATGGAATTTTGAATTTTTTGGGCTCATTTGAATCAGAATTAAAAGTTGTAATGCCCCTTTTAAGTGACCAAAAAATTGGAGGGCAACTAGGCTCCCTCCTTAGTTCATTTTTCCAAAAGTCACCCGATAAAATTTCGAGATAGCCATTTTATTCAGCATAGTCAAAAACTTTATTAAATTTGTCTTTGAGGATGACTTAATCCCCCAAAGCTCCCGGGGGAAGGGCTGCAAGTTGTGAACTTTACCCATTGTTTACATATAGTATTGGGTATTGGGAAGTATGCAGACGTTTCAGGGGAGATTGTTTCTGATGGGGGGGGGTTCAGTGGGAGAAGGTTAAATGGGAGGGTTTCTTTTTATGGAGGAATACTTCATGGGGGAAGGGAATTTTCCGTGAAGGGGAGCCAGATTTTCCAACATAATTTAAAAACGATCAGAAATTAAATAAAAAACAAGTTTTTCAGCTGAAAGTAAGGAACAGCATAAAACTTAAAACGATCAGAAATTGTTACGTAAATGAGGGATTTCGTCCCCTCTTCAATGCCTCGCTCTTACGCTAAAGTTTTTTTTAGTACTTTCAAAAGAGCTATTTATTGTAATTAAACCCTTTGTGATTCTGGGGGCTATTCTTAAAGAATTGGAACAAAATTAAAACTTTAGCGTAAAGAGCGAGGTATTGACCAGGGGAAAATCCCCTCTTATACGCAATAATTTCTGTTCTTTTTAAGTTTTATTGTTGCTCCTTACTTTCAGTTGAAAAAACTTGTTTTTTTATTTAATTAAATTCTAGGACGGGTCTTTTATTTTCATCGTCTTTTCTATAAGCTTATTTTATAAATCTTAAATTATGTTCGAGATAAAATTTTGAAATTGAAAACTTTGAAAGTGCTTAGAAGGGAAAATAGATCATGGTAGATATTTTTCAGATAAGTTGTCGGGTGTTTCTTTACCAATGCAGCTCATTCATGAGTTGTCCAATGCTACTCCTAAAAACACAGTCTACCCATAGCAATCGAAAGCTTAAGAAAACTTTTTACAAAAAACAGAAACGGTCTTGTGAGAATAATGTCTTATTCAAAGGTGATTCAACAATGATAGTTGTGATACTGGTTTGTGTCATTAGTAAAAATCTATTGCGCTCATGGAATCGCTTTTTTCCACGGTTAACACTGATTTTCTTTTTCCCCTTTATTTCGGTGTGATCATATTACTCTTTCAGTTATAGACTATTGGAAGAAAGCTCAATTGAAAGTAATTCACAATACCTAGTGCCGTTTTTAAGTAACGAGAGAACCTTACCTTAGAAACCTTACTCTGAAGTTACCTTACCTTAGAAGTTACCTTAGAAACGCTACTCTGCTGTTACAAACGCAAAAGTAAAAGTGGGTTTTCCATCATTTTGTGCTGATAAACATCAATTTTTCTTAAAAATGGCAAAAATACCGGGCAATATAAATTCTAAGTTTGCAATTCAATTTTTCAGGGAAACAAGAAAAAGATGCTTTTAAATCCCCCTTTTCATCTCAAAAGCAAGGAAACTTGCTTTTTTTTAAATGGTTAGCAGTAGCTGGGGTTCTTTTTATCCCGTCAGAGTAATCAAGTATCGCAAAGAGATGGGGACGGAAAATGGCCCGTTCTGAAGCTCCTGCTCATATCCACGTGCTGTTGATAAATTTTGGCTTCATCGTAAAGTGAAATAGGTGGGAACCAAAATGACACTTCTTGGTGCCATTTCTTGCGAAAATAGGCTGGGAAGCATAAGTAGGGTATCATTGTAATCTCTCGGTCGAAAACCCTTAACCGGAGGCTTAACATCTCCCCTTTTGTATACCCTTTCTACCAGCCATTTTAGTAAATAAAAACAAAACAAAACACGTTTTGAACAAAAAACTGCCAAACTAAAAATTTTATTTATTCATTATCCATTTAGAACAAAAAATTAATTTCTTTTTATGGTTTTGTCGGTAATAAGATACCCTTTGAATTGTTATCAATGTGAAAACTGCATATATCTCCTGTAAAAATTGAAGAGAGGTAGGAAGTAAGACCGTATGTTTATCATATTCACGTATTAGATACCCAAAATCAAATAAAGGTAATCTATAACGAGTTACCATTTCAAATAATAGATACGAGCAAAAATTAAACTAAAAAAATGCAAAGTAACATTTTACTGATAACTGAGCTTACTAAAGTTTCTTTTTGTCTATAAAATTACAATTGCACCAGTAAAAGTTATCGATATCTTGGCCAGTGAGAGAATGTTGAGATTCTTGTACAATAGTCTTTTAATTTTGCAGCCTATTTATGGAATTTTCCACTCTTAATCGGACATTCTTCTCTTACGTTTATTTTGTGTTTTCATTGAAGCACTAATTTTAGAACTCTACAAACACAGGGAAATATAGCTTAATATGCAAGCAATGATTTTTTTTGTCCTAAGTTTCAACTTCGCTCTTTAATTTCACTAAAAAATTAAATATTTGTAATTTCATATAGTTCTTGATGATTCGAGCTAGTGTGCAAGATTGAATTAATTGTGTTCTTACGAACGGAACTGTTAAAACTTAGTTGGATTTAGTCAGCAATCCAAAATTGGATTGCATTTCCCCTGTGTTATCTATCTTCACAGTGAGGCATATTGACAAGTGAATTGGTTTCAACGATTTTCGTAAAAAGCTGTCAATCAGGATCCGTATGTTCAAGAATATTGTTTAGTGCCGCAAGCAGATGGGCCAACCTTGCGCAGTTTGGATTGGAAACCGAAAGCACTGGCGAGGCACGGCCCTCGCTTAAAGATAAGTTCACTTTTCTTCACGTTTCTCTTCGCGTTTTTTTTCAAGTTCTTTCTTCATTTCATATTTTTGCGGTTTATTTTTACCACCTTAAAATGCGGAAGTTTAAACAGTTTGACTTGGTTTTAGTCAACTTCGCAGGACATCCTCTCTGGCCATCAAGAGTAATGAAAGTTACAACTGAGGGTGACGGAGATTACAAATACATTGTTTTCTGCTACGGTCAGTATAGTGAATATATAGTCGCTGAGTCAAATACCACGTCCAAAAAGGCTAAATTTCAACAGGCCTCAAAAAAAAAATCGAAAGGAGTAGATAAAGCTTTCGCTGGGCTAGAGTCGATGCCTGATATATATCGTAGTAGTAAGACTTTCGCCGCTCTGAATGTTATTCTGGTTGACCCTGAACCTGCGACTTCAGGCCTCGGGCAAAAACTAAGATTTGGAAAAAATTAAGTTGAGTCTAAGAAATGATATAGCCCGTAAAGTAGCAGAAATGGCTACTAGCGGTGACTCTGCGGATACAAATGTCAGCAAAGTGTACCACTCTATTGCGGTTGAATATGATCCAACGTTTGAAAAGTTTGAAATTTCGCTCACAACCCTAAGAACACAGATTGAAAATCTTGAGGAGTGCGTTAATCGCATAGAGGTGAGACTTGATGATTATTGCCAATAAGTTCTGCTTGATAGTCTCGTCATCCGTGGTATGAAACAACAGCTGGGTGTAAACCTGAATACCACTGTGATTGATTTGGTTAAGCAGAAGTTAGGTGTTAGTTATATAACGGATAGGCATATTACAAGCGTATTTCGCTTCTGGCAGAACAAGATCAGAGCTGATGGTTCTGGTAAAGTAGCTCCCATAATGGTGAAGTTTCAAAGAAAAGATATTGCCTGAAAAGTCTTCAAAGAAAAAGCAAAATTAGCACGTACCGGTGTATGCATCACATGGGATTTAACAAAGCACCGAAGAGACATTTTGAACATTGGGAGAGACAAATTTGGTGTCAAGTATGTTTGGACAGACCATGGTAATGTCGTTGTGAAAAGGCCAAGCGACCCTTCCATTCGCAGAATAAGGTCACTTGTTGATTGCATGTGATTTTGTTGATTAATTTTTTTCTTTTTCAGATATTTTTTTATTTTTTATTTTATTGTTCGATAGTAATACCAATATTTACTATTTTTCGTTTTAATGGGTACTGATCTACTAAGTTTGCGGCTTAAACGATATGAACAAGACCCATTTGATATCGACACAAATTTATTATCGAAGCTTGTGGCAGAGCAGTCGACTTTAAGTTTCCGGCCGGGTCGTTTTAGCAGGTATAGTTTATATATGAAAATGATTTTATTCAGTTGTTTGCTTTATGTGAAACGTTTTTGGGTGAGGGTAGTCTTCTTTCGTTCTTTAGTTTTCCAGGGTATTGTTTGGAATCGACAAACCGTTCACGAGTGGACAGAGGTGGACTGGCGTTTCTAGCAAGAGACTCTCTACAGTAAAAGCTGCGTGATGATCTTGAGGTTCGGCTAGAGGGTGAGTTTGAAATTTTACTCTGTTGAAGTTAGATTTGAAGAAAAGAATTTTTCATTTCGTATTATTTATAGACCGCCAAGTGCTATATTTGATCGTTTTTAGCTGGTTTCGAGGATTTAATGCTGAAAGTAAGAAATTCCGGTTCGGAATTTATGATGATGGGAGATTTTAATTATGATTTGAAAATACTAGCTGGTTTGAATCTTAATTTTTTAAATTTCATGTTATCTCACGATCTAAATCCTGTGGTCATATTTCCTACGAGGATCACCTAGCATTCTGCGACCTTGATTGACAATATATTTGTTTCGTCACGTAAAGTAGCAACTACATGCACATACATTATAATTTTGCCTATCTCTGATCATCTACCAGTCCTTGGAAAATTAGAAATTCGCATAAAAAAAAGTACTAAAGTGGGTTATTCTAAAATTGTTGCGAACAGGGGGAAATACAACCGCAAAGCCCTTTCACAAATTTATTCTTGCTTTTGTGATAACTCGGTTTTATATCTTTCTGGATTGTATCCTGTTTTAAAAAGAAAAGATTTAAAGGCTCTCAAGTCATCTTATTTCCGTTTCCTCCGATTTTTGTTGTATCTTCCTCCCTGGTACAAGAACAGTTATATGGTAACAAATTTCGGGGCTCCAGATTTATTAAATAGACTTAAAGTGCTACACCAGAAACTGTCCGACTCGATACATTTTACTATAAACCCTTTTCATGGTCTTCTAAAATGTTTTCTACAGTAATTCAATGTGTTTTCAGAAGCTGTTTTTTTTTAATTATGATCTGAAGGAGATTTTAATTATGATCTGAAAATACTAGCTGGTTTGAATCTTAATTTTTTAAATTTCACGTCATCTCGCGATCTAAATCATGTGGTCATATTTCCTACGAGGATCACCGAGCATTCTGCGACCTTGATTGACACTATATTTGTTTCGTCACGTAAAGTAGCAACTACATGCGCAGAAATTATAATTTTGCCTATCTCTGATCACCTGCCAGTCCTAGCAAAATTAGAAATTCGTATAAAAAAAAGTATGTACTAAAGTATTACAAGTACGTAACTATTACGTATTTACAAGTACGTAATATACAGATCCGAGATCTAAAGCCAGACAACATTGAAAAGTTTTCAGAAGAGCTAGGTTTGGAAATTGGGAGAGTATATTTAGGGAGAATAACCCATCTTTGGCTTTTGAAAAGTTCAACACCACTCTACTACGTCTTTATGAAGCCACTGAAAAGTGTGAAAATAAGAAAAAAAGTCGCGAGAAAATCGTGGGTTGATGATGAACTTCTGCGAATGACTGATGTAAGAAATGCTTTGTATACAGCACACATCAATGAACCAAATGAGTTTAACTCTGCACAGTTTAAGGATCAACGTAATGTAGATAACTCTACTAGACGAAAGAAAATGAGAGACTGTTACGGCGAAGAATTTAAGAAAAATCCATCAAACCCTAAAGCCACTTGGAAAATCATTAATGAAGTGATCAGAGGTAATCCTGCTCCATAACAGAAATGCCTAAATTCTGGAGATGAAATAGTTCGAGATCTTGACAGAGTATATGATTTGTTTGCTTACAGAAGACAGTTGCTGACAGAAAAATCTACTTTTGAGGACCTAGAGGTCAAGGACTTTTGTCCTTGTACTTTTGTCCTTGTACTTGTTGGACTTTTGTCGAGTATATGATTTGTTTGCTTACAGAAGACAGTTGCTGACAGAAAAATCTACTTTTGAGGACCTAAGAGGTCAAGATTTTAAAATGAAATTACAACTTTGCGATTCCGAAGAAATAAAGATGATTTTTTCTTCAATAAAATCAAACAGTGCTACGCTAAAATCAGTGCTTCCGAAAGTTCCTCCAGTACTAGTATTTTCGATAAATCTATCAATGGCAGAGGGTCAATCTTCCCATTCACCAAAAATGTCAAAAGTCATCCCGCTTCCAAAGTCTGGGA
The DNA here is from genome assembly GCF_032884065.1 of Artemia franciscana. Classification (NCBI taxonomy): domain Eukaryota; kingdom Metazoa; phylum Arthropoda; class Branchiopoda; order Anostraca; family Artemiidae; genus Artemia; species Artemia franciscana. Next base: position 57,954,124 of record NC_088864.1, read on the forward strand.
CTCCAAGTAACCTTTCAAATTGTAGACCTATATCAAAACTACCCCTCATTTCAAAGATAAGTGGAAAAATAGTGCAAAAAAAAATTATATGAGCATCTAATGAATTACAGACTTCTGTCTGAAACTCAATTTGGTTTTAGAAAAAGACATTTAACTGTGCATGCCGTTTTAAATTTAAGTGACATAGTAAACACTGCTCTGGACAATAATTATGGAAGAAAACTTTCAATTTTTCAACCAAATGAGTCTTCTCTGAAGCTTATACGAGTATTGAAGAAAAAAACAAGTTTATTTTGCCTCTTTGTCACAGTTCCTTTTTAAAACAATAAAAAACTTTAGCGTAAAGAGTGAGGCGTTGAGGGGTGAGGACAACCTCTTTAATATACGAAATAATTTCTGTTCGTTTTAAGTTTTAATTTCGCTCCTTACTTGCAGTTGAAAAAACTTGTTTTTTTTATTTAATTTCTGAATGTTTTTGAATTAATGTATGTTTGGATTTTGGCTGACCGCACATGAATAATTAAAACAAAATATGCATATTATTTTTTTTTTTGCTAAATGGCTTTCTCATAGTTTCAATTGGACGATTTTGATTAAAAAAGAAGTGGGGGAGGAGGCCTAGTTGCCCTAGAGTTTTTAGTTACTTAAAAATAGAACTTTTAATTTTTTTTACAAACGTTTTTATTAGTAATAAATACACGTAACCTACGAATTGACTTACGTAACGAACTTCTATATTTGTATATTTTTATTACGTATATGAGGGGGTTTGCACACCTGTCAATACCAGGCTCTTTACACTAAAGCTTCAATTTTGTCCCACTTCTGTATGAGCCCTGAGTCACAAAGGCCGTAAAATAAATAGTTGAAATTACTAAAAAAATCAGCCTAAAAGTGAGATATTGACGATGGAGCGAACCCCTTATATACGTAATAATTTCTGTTCGTTTCAAGTTTTAATACTGCTTCTTACTTCCAGTTGAAATATTTTTTAATTTATTTTATCGTTTTTTTAAATAATGCTAGAAAATCCTGCACCCCGTCATGGAAATTCTCTTCCCCTATGAAAAATTCCTCCATGGAAGAATCCTCTCATGTCACCTCATCCCCCAGACCCCCCTCCAAACGTGAAAAACTCCCCCTGAAAACATCTGTACACTTCCCATTAACCATTACTATATGTAAACGACGGTCAAAGTTTGTAACTTGCAGCCCCCCCCCATGGACTGTGGGGGATTAAGTCGTCCCCAAAGACATAGTTATTGGGTTTTTCGTTTATGCTGACCAAAATGAAGATATCAAAATTTTGATCCGTTGGCTTTGGGAAAAAAAGAGCGTGGGAGGGGATATAGGTGCCCTCCAATTTTTTGGTCACTTAAAAAGGGCACTAGAACTTTAGTTTTCGTTAGAATGAGCCCTCTTGTGACATTCTATGACCACTGGATCGATATGATCACCCCTGAAAAGAAATAAAATAAAATAAACACACTTCCATGATCTCTCTTCTGGCAAAAATATAAAATTCCGCATTTTTTCAGATAGGAGCTTGAAACTTCCATAGTAGGGTTCTCCAATACGCTGAATCTGATGGTGCAATTTTCGTTAGGATACAATGAATTTTAGGGATTGTTTCACCTATTTTTGAAATAAGGTAAATTTTCTCTGGTTCCTAACTTTTGATGGGTAAGACTAAATTTGATGAAACTTATATATTTAAAATCAGCATAAAAATACAACTATTGATGCACCGAGTCGCTATTGAACCGAGTCGCTCCTTACTATAGTTCGTTACCACGAACTGTTTGATAATCTTTTCAGGGAAAAAGAAAGTAATATTGTAAATCTTTTCAGTTTTCTCTTAAGAAATTGCACTTTAGCCTGCTATTTATATGCTGGAAATTTTTTTTAGCAATTTTAGTAAAATACATCCTTTTAAAACTCTGGTCACAAATAGTAGTTTTTAATTTAGTTTTATTTCTCCTCTAGTTGGCCTGAAAAAAAAAAAAAAACTTTGATACTATTCGCAAAGATCTATCTATGCTCTTGATAAAAAATTAAATAAAAAAAAAAAAAATTAACTGAAAGTAAGACGCTAAAGCTTTTAATTGTTTTAAAAAGTAGAATTGTGGCAAAGAGTCAAACTTTAGCGCAAAGAGCAAGGGATTGCGGAGGGGACAACCCATTTCATATATGGAGTAATCTCGTAACTTTTGATGACAAAGACCAAATTTAATGAAACATATATATTTAGAATCAGCATGAAAATTCAATTCTTCTGATGTATCTTTTAGCATCAAAATTCCGTTTCTCAAAATCAAAATTCTGTTTAATACAACCATCCCCTTCATAAGAACCTTAAATACCCAAGGAGCATAACTTACAACCCTTGCCCTCAGGCTCTGTGGTTTTTATCAACTCCAAAAGTCTTGTTATATGATATTTGAACTATTTTGAATAATAGGACTGTCTCGAAATTTCTATTGGATGCATCCAGGGAAAACGCAATGTGTTTGTGTGTGTGTGTGTGTGTGGGAGGGGAGGGGTAGCTACTTTCTAATCACTTTGACTCTTTAAAATGGAACTAGAACTTCTGATTACCAATCTAATGAGTCCCCTCAAAAGCATCTAAGACCACCCTTTCTATGTCCCTTATACCTTATATTTCCCAAGGGCATTACTTACAACCCTTACCCTGATAGCTGTACGGGGGGGATGTCTTTTCCCAGACATAATTACCCAGTCTTTCGGCTACGACGAAAAAAATTGTTATCTCTGAATTTCGGATAGAAATGTTAAGAGAAGAGCGTTGAGGGGGGGGCGTGTTACCCTAGAACCACTTCGACTCTTAAAATGGGCCCTATAATTTCCAATTTCAAACCAAATTAGCCCGTCGGAAGTTTTACGGCCATCCATTCCATAAAACCTTACGACCCCGCATGGCATAGCTTACAGACCTATCCCCAGGGCGCTGGGAGGTTTTGCCAATCCTAGAGGCAATATTATATGTCCTTTCGACTAATTTGAACAAGATCGGGATCCCATAGTTTTTATCAGATGCCTTTGGTGAAAAGAAGGGTTTTCAGGGAGGGGAGGAATAAAAGCCCTCAATCTCTTTTGACGCTTAAAAAGGAACCAGAACTTCTAATTTTCAACCAAATGAGCCTTTTCTAAAGTTAATCAATCATGCCTTCCCTAAAAACGTTAAATTCCCCATGATGAAACTAGCAACTCTCGCTCCCAGGCTCTGGTGGCTCGTATCAGCCCCACGAGCTTTGTTATACAATCTTAAACTATTTTGAATAAAATGACTGTCTCAAAATTTTTATTGAATGTGTTCTGGGAAAAAATTATTGGGGGGTAGCTTACATCTGATCATTTTGACCCTTTTTTCACCCTTTTTCTAAGAAACTCATCGACCCCCAGGGCACAATTTACATCTCCTACCCTAAGAACTGTGGGGGGCGAGGTTGTCTTCTTCAAAAATATAATTTTTGGACCCTTCAACTACAGTGAATAAAATTGTTATTGCCAAATTTTCATTGGAGTCTTTGGGTAAATGGATGAGCGTGGGGAGACTGGTTGCTCTCAAATCAATTTTGACTCTGAAAAAGGGCAATATAACTTCAAATTTCAAATTAAATGAGACCCATCTAAGGTTTATGTGACCACCCATTCCATAAGAACCTCATTGGACTATTTTCATTGGACATATTGGACTATTTTGAGCAAAATCACCATCTCAAAACTTTAATCAGATTCGTATAGTCAAGAGGGGTAGTCGGGAATAGAGCTAGCTGCTCTCTATTAGTTTTGACTAAAAAGGGAGCAGAAGTTACAATTTTAACTGAATGAGCCTCCTCTAAAATTCATACATCCATCACTTACATAAGAACCTTAACAGCCCCCAGGGAATAACATACAGCCTCTGCCTCCAGGCTCTGGGGGTTCGTTCCTACCCCAAAAGCCTTTTGGACTATTTTGAATAAAACGACTCTTTCAAAATTCTATTAGAAGTGTTTTTGGACAATACGTCGTGTGTGGCTGGGAGGAGGAGTTAGCTGCCCTTCGGTCACTTTGACTCTTAAAACGGGGCACTAGAGCTTCTGATTACAAATCCAATGAGTCCCCCCAAATTTATATGACCAGGCTTTCTATTAAACCTTTATATATCCCCAGAGTAAAACTTACAACCCTTGCCCTGAGGGCTGGGTGGTATCATCTTTAAAACATATTTTTGGACCTTTCAACTACGTTGAACAAATTGCCTATCTTAAAATTTTATTGGATGTGTTTGGGGAAATGATGGACTTGAGGGGGCCATTTGCCCTTCGATGATTTTCGACTCATAAAAAGGGCACTAGTCCTCTCAATTTCCAATCGAATGAGTGATTTTTGAAGTTTCTATAACACTTTCTACAGAAAACTTTTGTGGCCCTAGGGCATTACTTACAGCCCTTGTTCTGAGGTCTGTGGGGGGTTGTCATTCTTAAAAACATAATTTTTTAGTTTAGTTTCAACTGATTTGAACAAAATGGCTATATCATAATTTTGATCAGAATGGTTTCGGGAAATGGTTGTTACGGGAGAGGGGCTTGTTGCCCTCCGACCCTCTAGACTATTGAAAAAGGGCACTAGTTCTCTCAATTTATAATTGAATGAGCCTTTTTGAATATATATATATATATATATATATATATATATATATATATATATATATATATATATATATATATATATATATATATATATATATATATATATATATATATATATATATATATATATATATATATATATATATATATATATATATATATATATATATATATATATATATATATATATATATATATATATATATATATATATATATATATATATATATATATATACATATATATACATATATATATATATATATATATATATATATATATATATAATATATATATATATATATATATATATATATATATATATACATATATATATATATATATATATATATATATATATATATATATATATATATATATATATATATATATATATATATATATATATATATACATAGATATATAGATATATATATATGCATTTTTTGAAGGCATGTAATAAATTAATCTCAATAGCTCCTAATTCTGACAGAAAATAATGATAGAACTTAAATGGTGCGAATCTACCATTGATCATTGGTACAACTTGAATTTATGATCAAAGCTCGAACATAGTTAAATTTTCTTATTCGAAGTTTACCTCACTAATGATTGAAGTTTTCATGACAGAGTCGTCGTAAATCCATTTGTTGCATCTGGTTTCGTTTTTTACGTCCTCTACCGAAGTACAAAAACCTTCCACGAGCGATATATTCGTAAATCTGCGACATCGGAAGGCATTAGTATCTTCTGGGTATGAAGAAGCGTTGATTGCATCTGTCCACACGCTTTTTGAACAGTTAATCTCATTAGCTTCACATTCCGGTAGTTCACACCTAACGTATAAATTAAATTTCCTGAACCTGTATATTCTGAGTTTAACACAACATCAAGCATTAAATTACATAAAGTGTACGCTAACTTGTTGAGCTGAAAGCTGCTTCTTATCATACAAACTAGTAGTTTTCCTGCTATGCTTAAATACTCTTTCTTGATTCAATGTATTAGTTGAGGATTGTAGATCCAGAGAAAAGAAATTTTTAGATAAATTCTAATTTTTAAAATTAGACAGAATTTATTTGTTAAGCCAGAAATATGCTTATGTAGCCTTAGCTTCTCCGTTTAGCGTTGCTGCTATCTCAAAAGAAAGTAAAGTCAAGGAAAATTCCTCCCCTGAAAGTTCCCACCGGGAAATTACCTTTACTCCTTCATAAAATCCCACCTCCCCTTCTGTTGTACTAATGATTATACCTTACAATTTGAAAAAATTAAGAAATCACCCCAAACAATTACCCCACGAAAAATTATCCTCCTAGATTATCCCCCTGTGGAAAGTTCTCCTGCCCACAGAGAATTCCCTCTTGAAAATATGCTCTGGTTGAAAATACCCCCTGCGTATTAATAACGATCGTATTTTTAAATTTCAAGGTATTTGAAGAATTAGATTAGGAATACGAACTTCCACTCTGTCACCTAAATCTCATTTATTCCACTTATTTGTGTTTAGGAGTCTCTAACTGCAGTCAGCATGAAAAGTATTCGAAAGGGGTATTGAGGAGATTTTATGCCTAAAACTTCTCAAAAGTACTCAACAGCTTCTTAGCATTTCATAGTAAACGGATGAGGAGCGTAGTAAGGAAACACAGACACGCAGAAATAGATTCTATCTTATTTGTGTAGATTAATAAAACAGAAAATAACCTAACAAACCAAAAAGTTGGCTCGTTGGAGTAGTCATCCACTCAAAGGTCATCACTGCATAAGTGAGAAACGCAGAAACATCAAGCAGTCAAAGCACCAGGGGTGGGTAAGCACAAAGAAAATTGGTGTTGTGGTGACAAGAAATAAGGCTTGATAATTGGCAAAATTTTGAAAAGATTTCAGTTTTGACTGAAAAACAGAAACTTGATTCAAAGGAGACAGGGATTGGCTTGCATCACCCAGGCTAAACTCCTGTAGTGTCCTAATTTTTCAGACTTTTCAAAATTGACTAACAATGGAATTCTTTGCATCTGCTTCGTTTCCTGATTTTTACTGACAGGAAATTGGAACAACTGTGAAGAGGGACAACTGTGAAGGGCAGATGATCTGGAACCATGGACAATGGCTAAAGGTAGATAGGAACAGCATATCGCTATCCTTACAAAACAGCCACGAAACTCCTTCTCTTGTATATATTAATGAAAAGGCGAAAATACAATAGGAACTTATACTACCACGTCCAGGGAAACCGATGGTCTGATATCTAGAGTAATATACAGTAGAAAAATGAAATTGTAGATGATGATAATAATAATGTTTTAACTACCACCTACCTTGCAATCGACGACCGTTTATCCGATTTGACTACACTCCAGTCAGAGAAGAAATTAATATTTACCCCAAAGACATCACTTTTATTTAGAACGCTCAACAAACGAACACTAGCTAAATCGGTAGAAAAGCAATCAATTTTAAATGAAATCGACCACTACCGTTGGGATTTTATTTGACTATCAGAGACCTTTCTTTAAATGGAATGGAAACCATAAACGGCAAAATCCTTATGCTTCCAGGACAAAGCGATGGTGTTCACCGTCAAAGTTCACCGTCAAAGTGTTGGCTTTCTAATCTCGAAACGTGCTAAGAAAATCTCTACTTGCCATAAAACCACTCTTAGAGCGTATCATCATCGCCCGTTTTAAAGTACATATTGCTAACATTTCAATCATTCAGGCTTATGCACTTTTCCCGCAGACTGAAAAAATCTTGCTAATTATTTTGTGTCGTAATAACGATCTTTTCATTCCCGAAACAAAGTTTCGACATAGAGAAAGCAGAAAAGTCACGTGGAGATCCCCAGACGGCCGACCCTTAAATATGAATATATATAAAATATGGTGGTGATTTTGACTCAGATTATTTCCTAGTCATTTCAGAACTCCGTATGCACCTCCAAAAGCCCCAACAGTCCAAGAAAGGCAACCTAAAACACTGTATCGATCTGCTGAAAACATCGAAACAAGAAATAAGTAAAAAACCGCTCTTTTAAATAACCTGTAAAGCATCCAACTCACGGGAGTCCCAGCCACAGAGTATAACGAACGTCTGGTTGGTGAGAGTGCTCCAATCATCAGAGAAACGGCCAATAAAATCTTAGGAATACATTCCCGCTCTGAAAAACCGTGAACTACACCCAAATCATCAGTGTCTATACTGAAAAACGTAGTCACGACAATCAACGAGACGGACAAAGCCGGGATGAATACAAGAGGTTAATTCGTATACGCAAGAAAAAAATACAGCAGGCTCTGCACCAATACTTCAAAGACAAGTGTGTCACCTCAAAAAAGGTGGCTGCCACTATATGTACAAAACTACGGAAGCTATTGAAAAAGAAGCCTGTGGCAGCAAAAACCTTGCCAGAAAAACAAGGCCAGCTTATCAGAGATGCTAATGAGGAGCAGAAATCCCGGAAGGAACACTTTTACTAGAAACAGAAGCCCACAATAGCTGCTTATCTATATATCCTACTGTCTTTTTAACTACCGGAGAACCCGGTAGAGGTGGTTGCAGCTATACAATCCCTGGAAACAAATAAAGCTCCTTGCAAAGATTTTGTACAGTTAGAGCTACCCATGTCGGGTCCAGAAGAATTGGTAAACATCTATCGTAAAATCATAATAGGCATCTGGGAAACGGGCCACTTCCCCAGATCCTAGATGAAAGCCGCGATTGTCCCTCTTAACGAAAAGGGCCAAAAAGACGACTGTAACAACTGCAGACCAATTAGCATGACAAACCGACCGACGGATACTCTCACGAAAATCTTGCTGGACCGACTAAAATCCCTGAGAGACCTCACTTTAGAGAAGTATCAGGCTAGCTTCTGAAGAGATTGACCTAGTAGAGATCATATATTTTCCACCCGGCAATTGATGGATAAATATATAAAAACTGTCAAAAAGATGCTCTTACTTCTTATTGACTTTAAACAGGCTTTCAATTTAATATGGCGCAACGGACTTTGGCATATACCTCTGCATTATGGAGTCCCCGAAAACATGCTAACCTTGATGATATTTATTTGAATTTTCAATGGCATGGTTCAGACGCCTGAGGGATTGACAGAATAGTTCTAGACTTCAGTAGGTGTTCTCCAGAGCTGCCTCCTATCCCCTCATATGTTTAATCTGTTTGTAAACGCAGTTTATCACCCGCTTAAAAACAAAGAAAGAAAGACGGTGCATCCATTGGCGGGAAACTTGTTGACAAATTAGCGCACACAGACGACATTGTGAAAATAAACAGTCATGAGCATTTCCTCCAAACAAAGACAAACGAGAAACTGTCAGTAACTGAAGCCCTTGGGATCGTTGTCAAACGAAAGTCTGTGGGTATTTAGAGACTCCGCACACAGAGTCATACATAATTTTTTGTCTACCTTGGCAGTCTTTTAACCTCTAACAACGATTGCTCAAAATCGATTAAGTGTAAATTGGGCCTTGCAACCAGCAGATTCTAGAGCCTGTCATCAATTTGGAAAAGTAAATTACTCTCAAAATCAGCGAAGTTCTAACTCTTCAACTGTCTCATAGTCCCCATTGCTATGTATGTAAGTGAAGCTTGGTCACTTAAAGCTGATGACGAGCGTTGAATCTCCCTATTTGATACAAAATATTTCCTTCGCATAGCAGGGATGCTTCAAAAGTGGAGAAATTAACCTTCGCAAGCTTCTCCACTGCTCATACACTATCATGGACCAAATTAGAAGTCAGCAAAGTCACTTGTTTGGTCATATTCAACAAATGTCGTCAAACCAACTCCCGAAAATCACGTTTGAAGGACCGATGCATGGCACACAGCCTCGTGGCCGACCCCGCAAGAGATGATATGGCAACTTCAATGGCCAGGACCTCCCCCAACTCCTGAATCTAGCACAAGAGAGCTGAATACCATCGCCATATTCAATGACTAGTTAGAAGAGAAGAAGCCCCAATACAGCCAGAAAGTCTGGATAAGTCAAGTCAAGTCAAATTGGTAATTTACCACCGACGTCAATGTGACAAATCTACAAGATCCCACTATCTATGCTGTATATCTATTATATATCCTTAGGATTCCAAATCATAAGATCACTCCAAAAACTCAGAAAAGACAGAAGAGTCTGTGCCATCTTGACCGCATATTATCGTTCCCTTCTGATCCCTAGTGTTTCGTATGGCAAGATACATATTGAGATTTTCTTAAAACTTGGGTCGATCCCATTCCATTCGAAACTCCCAGTTGCGAATTTTAGATTGACTTAGGATCAAGAAGCTCAGAGATCCTTGGGTACAAACTGCGGTGGAAAATGGAAGGCATCGTGAAAAGTAATGCACTGTGTTTTGTTTTAAAGGGTTCATATTGCAAAATTAGTTCCATTTTTCTCAAAACCATAAGCTTTTAGGATTTAGAAACAAGTTGGCTATTGCTTATAATTTACAGTGATGGGAAAGAGAGTTGAAAAATAGTGGTGACAAATAGTTGCGGGACAGGGAATAATGTGATTTGGGGCTATGTGAGTCGGGTCATTTTTGAGAACGACTGCAGCTTTGTACGAGAGGAGCTGCTTAGGTGGAGAGCAGTGGAGTTGGAACTTATATCGGTGGGAATTGAGGGGATGGGCAGAGCTGTTGAGAGGAGATTTGTTTAGATAGATAATGGTGGGTGATTGTGGGTCAAGAATTGTGGGTTGGAGAGCTCTATGGTGAGAATTTGCTGTGTGGTGCCTTATCCGAGGGGAGTTGTCTGGGTGAGTGTGTTTTTTTGGTTGTCGATAACTCGTGCCGGCGAAACCTGTTTTTTTTATTTTTAGCAAAGAGACTAAGCATAAAAGATAGAAAATGTTCTATATGTTGTTTTACTCTTTACCTGGATACAGAAAAAGGAAATCTAGAGATCCAAGAGTAGGCTCATACTAAATATAGAATTGATATAAAATCTAGATTTTTAAGTAGGTGACTTCCTCAGAGAAGAGTTGCAACTCTTTAAGCGAGGCAGGGTAGGCAAAGGAGAAGCTTCAAATACATTTTGATCGTGGCCACTCTTTCAGTCTCGGATGACAAAATACTGCAAAAAATTATGATAATTACAGCAACCTTTTAAATTATACTAACTGATTAGTCATTATGTTATATCTGAAACATTAGGATAGATTCAAATACCTTATGATGCCTGTCCCTTAAAACCTATTAAATAAAAAAAAGACTAAATTTTCTCAAATGAAAATAAAGAAGATATAATCACATGAAATGAACAGGAATTATTTAAAAGCGTAAATGTAACTGAAGGGAGCCATTACCATTTTGGTCCCTCCTACTTTACGCGAAATTCTTTTTAAATATTTCTCCTTTTAAAATGTTATCAAATCGAAAATTGCTTGATCTTCCTGCAGTAAATGTTATTATGTGTTAAACGAGCAGTCAACTTTTAGTATTTTTTTTCAAAAATCCTGGTTTTTTCAAAAATCCTGGTTTTACAGCGATTTTTCTTCTTTGTTGTTGATATAATGACAAGTAAACACAGTTTTCGAAGTAAAAAGCTCCTTTCAATAGACCGCAAATAATGTTCTGGCCTTTAGAATGCCCAGGGACGTTAGCTGTCTTGCTGTTTGTGGCAATGCCTGTTTGTTTTAAACTTCACTTGATTATTTATAATAATTTTGTTCGTTTTAGGTCTTGTTTATTTATTGATTCTGATTTCTCTTCGTTTTAACCTTGATTTGTCAATTAACTTTATGTCTTATTGTCATTGGTTTAATGTAGCTATTTGCTTTTGTTTGATACGCTTCTTCTATGAAAAGTATTTTTTATTTTTTTTTTAATTAGTCACCCTATAAAGTTAATTCTTTTAATTCATATATTGGTGCTAAAACTCTATTTTTCAATCTGTCACTATATGCATATTATAACTCTATTTATTTCTATTCTCTTAAGATTTTTATTTTTGTAAGTTAATTTAACGAACAAATAAAATCTTCAAATGAGAATAAATTTGTTTATTTAGACAGTAAAACAACAAAAAAAACAACAAAAAAACAGGTGCAAAAGTTCAGATATTGCGATTACATATACAGCGATTATCGATTATCATCAGTAGAATTACTAAAATAATATAACTGAAACTAGCATATTTATACACAGAAAATAAATAACTTTTCGGGTCATTCAAAACATAATATCTAGGGAATAGTACGGAAGCTCATTATTTTTTTTATTTATTTTTTTGGGGGGAAGGCGGTAGGAATAGGTTGTAGGGTTGGAGGGAAGAAGGGGGTGGAAAATAGTGGGGTGGCTGGGGTTGTATTTTAATGGTGGTTTCTGCCCTGGAGATTTTTCTAGGAATATTTGAGTAAGTAATCACTACGCGTTAGAAAAAATTAACTTTTTTCTATTATCTAATCGATTTTATCTGTAATGATTTGTATTTTTGTTTATTATGTTAAATAACAGTAAAAAATTTTATATTTGGAGATTAAAATTCGGTCAAGAAATATTTTTAATTAATGTATAAGTAATCTAAATCTAATCCTTTAAATTCAGAATGAAATGCCGATATTGGAGTTCAACATAATTATCCATGTCAGATTCGAAGAATCAATGTTCAATATCCAACCTTAAGACTTATTTCTCGATTCTCAACCCTTCTGTCCTGTCGATGAATTGGTCAAAGGGCAAGGCTTCAATTAGCGGCCTCTCTAGCAGACTTAGTTATCAAGATCAATCAAGAATTTTTGATTTGACAAGTAAGAAAAGCTGACGTTTTCAAATGAGCAAGTTTGTCTTTACGAATGTATTGCACCTTGACAGAAGAAAAAAAAGTGTAAGAGATGGAATTTTGATTGAACTGGTAATTTTTTCAAATGAGGAAAATTGTATACCCAGGAAGAATCTTCTGAGGGGTAACTGTCTAGGCAGAGAATCGTCCGGGGGGGGGGTGGAGTTCACTAGCCGGAAACTGTAAATGCACAAATAGCTAAAAACAATCATTGAAGGTTGAATTCAAAAATGTTCTCTTTGGGTTGGGTCGGATTTCAGTTTTCTTTTGTTATTCAAAACTATTATCCAAGTTCAACAAGTTATATCAAGGCCGTCAACATAATTCTAAATAGTTCGGCCATACAAACTAAAAACGTCTATTATGGACGAGGTATGGAAATTCTTTTTAGTATCGATGGGCCTTAATGCTGGTTGTATTTTGAGGAAGGGTCCTTGGAAAACAAAAAAATTACCTGTGCTCAAGAACAGCTCCCGTAAATGAAAAAGACATAACAGCTACCGAACAGTACATGGCAGCTAACCATATTAGGATGTAGATTCGAAGTTGAAAAACACCGAAACCACCAATATAATGGAGAACAGTATCATAATCCAATAATTTTGACTTTGAGAAATCATCTCCTTTACTTTCGATAGGGTTTGCTTTAGCTCCTGTGGGCTCCATTCTTAAGCAATTACCATACTTTTATTTCTTGCACTTGTTTCTAACTAATCTAGACGATAGATGTGTGATCAAGAATAATTATCAGTTCCGAAAATAAATAAGTGAAATATTTGCTCTAATTTTGTTTGTTTAGTGTTTATTTATGTAAAAACTTGTTGATGTAAAATATAAAAAAATGACAAAAGATTGCTCTGCACGGTCTATGCATAATTGTCATTTTGGATTTTGTAGCGTGTCCCTGACTATGGCGGGGTGTGTACATTAAGTTGAAGATTTTAAACAGTTCACGGTCATGAACAGTAAAAAAACTAAGCAACTCCCACCAAAAGTAAACGAAACGCTAAAAAACTAAATTTTAGGGACAAATTTATGCACTAAATTTTATACAATTTTATAAATTTCATAATTTTAGACTAAATTTTATACACCGAAGGAATCTAAGTTTAGCGCTGAGTCAAACAATTTTAAGATTCATTAAAGTTTGAAGGTACCCTTCAAAAGGTAATAGCACCAACTAATTAGTATTATTTAATATATTGGGTGAACACTCCCTAAAAGTGAGCGAATCTGGATGAAAAGTATGTCATTAATTTTTGAATGTCCATTTGAAATTTCCTTATACAATTTTCATATCCTTTACTACGAAAATGTGAAATTTTGTATGTATTTAGTGCCATGGTTGTTTATTTATTTATATTTTTTTTTTTCACCTGAGATAATAATTCACCAGAACAAAAACCGCGAGTTTTAGCGGCAGCTCACAGAGAGCAAAGGTACAATTGACCAATAAACTCTCAGGCTGATCTAGTGGACCATTGACACAAGATTTTGAATGAATGTACGTCATGAAACTCAAGAACACCGTTCTTTAGCACAAAGATTTTACTTCTAAGATCGTACATCTTTCTCCACAGTTTACCGTTCTTTAGTTTTCATCATTTTTCTAAGATCTTACAGTTCACTGATGTTAGCAAAAAGTCACTTTTCTGCCAACTAAAAACAATGATGAGAGAACTTTGATTATACACTCATCATTGTTCTTAGGCCGCTGATCAGAGCAGAATGATGAAAGACATTTGCAAATGAATGGCATGAGAAGAGCGGCTCTTAAAGGCTTTCTTTGTCGAAAGATGTAAGATCTTAGCACAATGATGAGCAAAAAAACGGTCTTTGAACGATCTTGACATACCATTTGACGTCTTTGACTCGACACAGGTGTCTAGCATGAACAGCATCAACCCTTCTTAGCTGTGTCTGGGCTATCGGCTATGTCTCAGATGAGTACAGCATGATGCTTGAGACTGTGGCGTTGTAAATTCGGGCTTTGGTATGGCGGCTAATTTGCGGTTTGTGGAAGAGTGTTCTCAGGGGTCGTCCGAACACAGAGCTTGCGTTGGCTGATCTGCCTGAAATTTTGACGTCAAGTGTGCCACTTGAGGATATAATTGACCCAATATATGTGAACTGCCTTACCACATCGACAGCTTGGCTGTTGATCTCAAAAGTTGAGAGTGGTGCTGATGCGGACATTTCTAAGGGCACGATCTTCGTTTTCTTCCAGTTGATTGCAGCCCAACTCTAAAGGCTGTAGAGGAGAGCGTCTCGAGTGCAGACTTAATTTGGTTGAGATTGTCACTAAAGACAGCTACATCGTCCGCAAAGGTAACATCGGACAGAGTTCTTCCGGCATAACTGATGCCGAAAGGGTGGGCAGGGTGCGTCTTGTTCAGGATGTGGTCGATGACGCAGTTAAATGGCTCAGGTGCAGCAGTGTATTCATGCTCCATTTTGTATGGGTAAGGTGCGTTTCTGTTATTCCTGTAATCGTCGCTTTATATCTTTTTAGTTCTTTTGCTAAAAGAAGCTTAGAACCAGGCTGATTCAGCGTCAGGATATTCCAGGTGGTAACATTAATGTCACGTTGGTCAGCGATGTTCAAAAGGGTACGTCCTTGGGCAGGCCTGGGTCCATTTTAGAAAGTAGGTGAGGCATCCGAGGCTGTATTTCCAGTTCCCTTCGTAGCAATGGATTTCAGGAGGAGGCCTGCTATATTTCACACTAAAGGCTTTTTCTTGAGTGAATAAGGGTAAAGCGAGATTGTATTATTAAATAACCCAGACACAGCTAAGAACGATCTATGCTGTTCAGGCTAGACACCTGCGTTGAGTCAAAGACTCCAAATGGTATGATAAGATCTGCAATACTGAGATCCTGAAGACCTTCAAGCTGGTGAACCTCTCTACCCAAGTAGAAGCCCGCTCTCTAAGGTGGTACGGCCACCTACTTTGTCTCCCACTAAGTAACCCCGCAAGAATCATCTCGGACTTCAATCCCTCGGAAAAGGGCTGGAAACGCCCTCGAGGAAGGCCACGCACTAGATGGGCTGATGTAATAAACCACCGCCTGCTCAATCGCAACATCTAACCAAACGAGGCCCCATCCTTAGCCTTTGGCAGGACTACTTGGAGAAGACTAACGGCGTTGTCAACCAGTTCCCTTTATGCTGGCGACCCTGCTGAGCAAGAACGTTAAGTCAAGTCAAAAAATAAAATGGATGCCAGTACAACTAAATCTATAGGAGTATTTCAAATATATATGCTCCCAATTGTGGCCTTGTAAAAATAGAAAGCTTTTTGAGAAAGCTACCACGCACCTTAAGAAGTTGAGCGGTCCAAAACTCTCAAAATAATTTCTGAGACAACACTGGCTAATGATGACAAAAAAAAAAAAAACAGTGAAGAGAGAAACGAGGGTAATACAAGTCAGAGAAAGACGTAGACTATAATGCAAACATTTCAGTCAAGACCTCCGCTTGACACTCTTCAGTGCACGATAATATAATGAAAATCACTAATAAAAATCCAAGGATAATATAAGAAAATTGAAACAACCACAAGAACCAAAATATGACGACCCTCTCAATGCAATAGTGAAAGGGTAACAAGTACATTGAGAGGGTCGTCATACTCTAGCTCTTGTGTTTGTTTTAAGAATTGATTTTTTTTATATTATCCTTGGATTTATATTAGTAATTTTAATTTTTGATTGTGCTCTGAGGACGGTCAAGCAGAAGTTTTGACCAAAATATTTGTATTATAGTCTTCGTTTTTCACAGGCTCGTATTATCCTCGTTTCTCCCTTCTTCATTTTTTTTAATGGCCCTTGTTATTAACCAAGTGACATACAGCAATCGCAAAATTCTGTCGGTCTGTCTGTCGGTCCCGGTTTTGCTACTTTAGGCACTTCCAGGTAAGCTAGGACGATGAAATTTGCAAAGCGTATCAGGGACCAGACTAGATTAAATTAGAAAGAGTCGTTTTCCCGATTTGACCATCTGGGGGGGGGTAGTGGGGGGCCGGTTAATTTGGAAAAAATAGAAAAAATGAAGTATTTTTAACCTACGAACGGTAGATCAGATCTCAAATAAATTTGATGATTGGAATGATATTGTGTCTCAGAGCTCTTATTTTAAATTCCGACCGGATCTGATGACATTGGTGGGAGTTGGAGGGGGGAAACCTAAAATCTTGGAAAACACTTAGAGTGGAGGGATCGGGATGAAACTTGATGGTAAAAAAAAGCACAAGTCCCAGATACATGATTGACATAATCGGAACGGATTCGCTCTCTTTGGGGTAATTGGGGGGGGGGGGGTGGTAGTTCTGAAAAATTAGAAAAAATGAGGTATTTTTAACTTAAGAACGGGTGATCGGATGTCAATGAAATTTGATGTTTAGAAGGATATCGTGTCTTAGAGCTCTTATTTTAAATCCCGACCGGATCTGGTGACATTGGGGAGATTTGGGAGGGGGAAACCTAAAACTTGGAAAACACTTAGAGTGGAGGGATCAGGATGAAGCTTGGTGGAAAAAATAAACACAAGTCCTAGATACATGATTGACATAAACGGAACGGATCCGCTCTCTTTGGGGGTAGTTGGGGGGGGGGTTATTTCTGAAAAATTAGAAAAATGAGGTATTTTTAACTTACGAACGGGTGATCGGATCTCAATGAAATTTGATATTTAGAAGGATATCGTGTCTCAGAGCTCTTATTTTAAATCCTGACCGGATCTTGTGACATTGGGGGAAGTTTGGGCTGGGGGAACCTAAAATCATGGAAAACGCTTAGATTGGAGGGATCGGGATGAAATTTAGTGAGAAAAATAAGCAAAAGTCTTACATACGTGATTTACATAATTGGAACAGATCTGCTTTATTGGGGAGGGGGGGGGGATTAATTCTGAAAAAAAAAAATTACGTATTTTTTACTTACAAAGGAGTGATCGGATCTTCATGAAACTTCATATTTAGAAGGACCTCGTAACTCAGATCTCTTATTTTAAATCTCAACCGGATCAAGTGTAATTGGGGGGGGGGACCGGAAATCTTAGAAATTACTTAAAGCGGTGAGATCTGGATGAAACTGGATGGGAAGAATAGAAACCTGTCTAAGATACGTGACTGACATAACCGGCCTGGATCTGCTCTCTTTAGTGGAATTGGGGGGGGGGTAATTTTGAAAATTGAGGTATTTGAAACTTACGAAAAGGTGACCAGATCTTAATGAAATTTGTTATTTAGAGGGATCTTGTGCTTTAAAGTTCTAATTTTAAATTCCGACCAGATTCTGTGACACTGGGGGGAGTTGGAGGGGGAAACCGGAATTCTTGGAAAATGTGAAAATTGGGGTATTTTTATCTTGCGAATAGATGATCGGATCTTAATGAAATTTGATTTTTAGAAGGAATTCATGTCTCAGAGCTCTTATTTCAAATCCCGACCAGATTTTTTGACATTGGGGGGGGGGGAGTTGGAGGGGGAATCTTGGAAAAACACTTGGAGTGGAGGAATCGGGATGAAGCTTGGTGGATAGAATAAACAAATGTCCTTGATACGTGATTGACAGAATCGTACTGGATTTGCTCTCTTTGGAGGAGTTGGGGGGAGGGGTTCAGTGATTTGGCGAGTTTGATGCTTCCGGACGTGCTAGGACGATGAAAATTGGTTGGCGTGTCAGGGAAGTGCACAATTTGACTTGATAAAGTCGTTTTCCCAGATTCGACCATCTGGGGGGCTAAAGGGAGAGGAAAAATTAGAAAAATGAGGCATTTATAACTTACGAGTGGGTGATCGGATCCTAATGAATTTAGATATTTAGAGGGACATCGTGACTCAGAGCTCTTATTTTAAATCCTGACCGGCATTAAGCCTATTATTTTTCTTTTTAAATCAATCTATTGATTCATAGAATTTTGTTAGAGCTCATACCATATGATCTCTTGGCTCTTAGCTCTTCTCGCCTCGTCACAAGTGCCATATGAGCTCTTAGCTCTTATTTTTTCATTTTTCCAAAATTTTCTCAGTATTTAAAAGCCAATTGAGTAAATTGGCTGTACCACGGGATTGAAAATTTTCAAGTGGGTTAGACTGGCAAGGTTCCCCTATCTTCAAGCATGAGTTCAGCGTTTATTTCCCCTCTTTCCCTTAATACTTCCTAAAATTTCAACACCATGTCCCAAGCTGTTGCCGTGATGTTTTAGATGAACATTTTATGGACTCTCAACACATACTGTCTTTTCATTTACCTTGCTACTTAACTGTACATAGACTAAAAATCCCAGAGGATCTTACAGTGTAGAACATTATTGGATCAGTGAAAAAATTCTTCAGCCCATTTTTCCTCGAACAAAATATTTGATATCTCCATGTCCCCTCACTCCTCCAGTCACTTCCCAGGCAAAACCTGAAACTTTTAAGTTCATCCCCCAACAGTTCCTGAGGTAAGCCAAATATTTCAGTTCGATGACTTCATGCATAAAATGTCTATTATATAGATCTGTCTCTCCCAAAAGTTAAAATTTGGATTCCACTTGATACTTTTAGCTACTCCCGAGCCCGAGACATTGAAGATGCACCTTTTTGATAAAGGTACAGCCCGTTGTGTCTTTAAATTTATATCGCAACTGAACTATGCCTGGATTATATGTCTCAAAGAAGCTTATAGTGAGGAAAGCTTAGCTAATCCAAGACTATTGCTATCTAACTCTTCCTCTCTACCCAAATAAATGATCTGAAGTCATACTGTCCATTCTCCTTCTCCCAAACAGTACCTAAAAGTTTCAGCCCACCTACAAAGCGGCTGCCGAGATATTGAAGATATGCTATTTTGATGACCGGAATACACATAGTGTCTTTCGACTTACTTATCATCCCGCCAAAGTCAGAAGCTGAGATCTGTTTGTTCCCATCCCTGACGCCACCTGGAAGTTTTAAATTCATCTCCCAAACCATTTCCAAGTCAATATGAATAATTTGAAAGTTCAGGTACACATAGTGTCTTTTGATTTGCTCAGGTATGAATCTTGTATCCAGACTGTATGTCTATCCTTTACTACCGTGCGAAAAAGTAGCATGGGCCTAATAGAAGTGGATATGGTCATTTCTACTGTCAACTTTTTAAAGCTTGTTGAGGGTATAAATTCAAAAAAGTTAACTGGTATTAAGTTTGCAGACACACAGGGATATATAAAAAGGTAATAATATGAGGCCTAGTACACAAGGGTAAGAATGTAATATATCCACCAACAAAATGAAAAAAGAGCTTGTTGACCACTGGATTCTTAAAAAAAATCCTGAAATGGAAATTCGACTAAGCTCCAAAAGTCTGAAGAAGTGTGACAACTGGCCCATTGAAACACTTTTAACCAGATAATAATTAACGCACTAAAATCATACGAAAAAAATGAAGCTCTGAAAAATAAAAAAAAAAAAGATTTCAGAGACCAAAGCTGTTAGAAATTTATGCCTTGAGCTGAAACAATTTAGCTTTAACACAAATAACACATTAAAGAAGCTTGTGGTGACAATGGATTTACGGAGGACCGGTGTTTTACCCCCAAAAAAACTCTCCATCGTAAAATTCACTCGTGGAAAACTGCCCCTGGAAAATTCCACCCTGCGTGTACCCCCTTCCCGTGTAAAAGTGAGCAGCCACAGAGAAAGTGCATAGGTATGGCTACCTAAAAATGTTGATCAGGTTTCCTAAGGGGTGACAATACGACCATATAAAAGTCCCTGTTCTAGAACAGGGACTGATTGGTCTTCAGTCGCTCTCGACTTCAGAAAAAAAGACTAAAACTCTCATTTCGATCGAATGAGCGTCCTACAAAGTTTCCACGACCACGAGGCATATAAAGGCTCAATGAAAGCTAGGTTGTTTGGTATTAAAATACATCCTTTGATGCATTTACCCCCTCCCTAACTACAAAAAAATCAGAAGACCCTACTGTAGGGGTTTCATGTTCTCACCCAAAGAGTATGGGTAACTTTTTTACTTATATATAGGCAACTTACATAAGCTACCCGTAGTCTTTGCTCTCATCTACAAATATTTATAATTCTGTGTTTTTTGCTAAAGAAAGATCATGGATGTTTGTTGTTGTTTTCTTTTTGTTCCCATGGGTGATCGTGTCAAATCAAGGGCCCTGGAAGATCGGGAGAGGACTCATGGGAAAGAATTAGTTTATGTGCCCTTTTAAGGTACCATACAGAATGCATGGCAACTAGACCACTTCCCAAGTCCATTTTCCCCAAAGAAATCCGAATGAAATTTTAAACTAGCCATTTGGTTCACCATGACTGAAAGAGCCAAAAAAATATGTCTTTGGGTATAAGAATTTGTTTAAAAAGTTTGTAAAAATAAAATGTGTCCATTGTTTACGTTTGATATTTGCTATCGGGAGAAATAAGTATATTTTTCGCTGGGAGTTTTCTAAGGAGGGGGATGGACTTCCTGGAGGACAATTTTCAGTGGGGAGGAAATTTTCAGGGAGAAATTTCTTTGAATTCATATAACTTACAGTTTTCTTTGTATTTATCTTTCTTTGGCTTTGGATACACAATTTTTAGATATAAACAGAGAGTTACGCGGGAATTTTCGAGGCGAAATTTTCAACAGGGATCAAATTGTCTGGCAGTATTTTTTGTGGTAAAATCGTGGGTAATGTTAACAAGGATGCTGCAGGGTGAGAGCACTCTTAGTTTCTGGCGTTAATTTTAATGTTTTATTTAACTAAAGGGGTCTGCTTCAAATACAGAGATGTATTATTTAGGAGGGGCGGTAGGTCATTGCTTAGAGGATTGTGAGATGAATAAAGGTGTATATTGCTTAATATTCGTAAGAAAAAGTGTTTCGACAAAGATAATTATCCCTGAAACAAAAGAATGTTTTCAATTATTTATCAAAAGCGGGACCTGAAATGTCCCAATCTAATTAGATGGTCATCATTTCCTCGGATTTCAAGATGAATTCCTCAAACTTGCCCTTTTTACAGTGATATTTCCCATGGGTATTAGTAGAGTTAGTAACCCATGAGGAACAAGAAGGCATGAAATGATCTATATAAACGATAAAATAAAAATATTACTGTTTAAAACTGAGTGACAACAAATTTTCTTGTAGGACTCACCACCACCTCCTCACCCCTTGGATATTCCTGGTGATGTTTAAAATGGCCTCTCTACTTCTCCATATACGTGCTGAAAGGAACCTGAATGTAAGCTTTCATCCCCAAGTTGAATTCCCCTCCCCCAGCTCTTCTTCTATAAATATATAAAGGTTTACTGGGAGACGGAAAATTTGGGTATATTTTTGAGCACACAATTTTGAGACATTTTCTGAGCACAAAAGTACACTCCCCCCACCTATGCAAAATTCCACCGGCCCTCCTCTATAATGATCAATGCAGAGTTATACACCACTATACGTAATTTCATACAGCTTCAATAAACTAAGTTAAATGAAGCTTAAAATAAACGTACATTTTAACCGTTTATTTCGAATGGACTAAGTGCATCTTCAACATCAAGTGCTCCATCGGGCAGAATTACTGTCACTGAAATTGGAAAGCTCAACAGATAATTTTTCGATGATTCTGAATCAATTACCTATCTCAGAATTTTTCAATCGGTAGATTTTTGGGCTAAAATTGTCGTTTTCGCCCCGAAGTGACAGAAAATACCACTATACTGTGGCACAATCCTTTGTTTTTACTTACACATGTGAGTAGAACTTTCAATTTCCCTTTTGATGAACATCTGGAACATCTGGAATTACCAGGGAAATAGGGAGGGGGAATATCTAGGAGGAGTATTTCGAGGGGGAATATTAAACGGGAATTTTCTACCGTGTGATTTTCCGGGGGGAATTTTCCACGGGTGAATTTTCCTGGGAATTAACCACAGCAAAATTTTCCGGGGGAAAATGCCTAGCACCTAAGCATATGGGTTAAATTAAAAAGATATATATATATATATATATATATATATATATATATATATATATATATATATATATATATATATATATATATATATATATATATCTTGGTGTAACTTAGTTATCTTTTTTTTAGCTTAATAACTTCTTGAAAGAACCGTAATAAGCAAAAAATACGGAAAAAAATTTACATTTACCTTTGATACTTTTTAACTTTTTAATGAAAACTTTTTATCATCGAAAGCTAAATACTTATTATTATAAAGGAAGGTAAAACTAGATGCTTTTCATTGAAAAGCATTTAGTTTTTGGTTTTTCATATTCACTTTTATCTTTTTACTTTCTGCGTATTTTTTCTGTGAAAGAGAAAAATAACAGACAAAGCGAAGCGTTAAAATTACAAAAATAAAAAAATAATAATTAGCCATTATTCTTAATTACCTTTATTAGACTATATGTCAGCTGTTTAATATTTAAATTGATTTTATTAAATAGCTAAACAAAAATAACACTTAATAGCATAAAACGCTATTGTACAAAATATTAATTCGAATTGAAATCGTAAAAATTCTCACTTTATAAAATATATTCGAAATTCGGAAGCATCAGCTTTACTCAACTTCAGTTGTTTTACAGCATGACAGTTTAAGTCGGTACCTGAAAGAATATATAACGTACTTGTCATTAGTTGGAAATCCATTAGATTTACGCTTAGGTTACATCTAAAAAAAACCGGTTTCATAGCAACAAAACATGTGACGGATGATAATATAATAATAATAATAATAATTTATTCCAGAAAAAGCCCGTAGGCCATAGGAAATTTATATAACAAAAACAAACAACAAATTAACTAAAATAAAATAATACTATTTAAAGAAAACGCTCCCGATGTGCCGCTGCAATCCTTACAAATCTTGCTATCCGTTTAATACTCAGGAAATTTGTCTCTTTCATTCTATCTACCATCCATATCTCGTTCAATTTTTCTTTACCATACATCTCTCGCCTTCATTCATTCAATTCGACACATTCACACAAAAATTATACAATGCATTGTACTTAATCCATTGGACTTGTATAATTGGGACTACATGTTTGCACATTAGGGGGTGGAGGTTAGATTACGCTACATTAGGTTGGGTTAGGTTAAGTTAAGTTACGTTTACATAGTTTTGTTTCTAAAGTATTATTTCATCATCATGTTTTGCTATATCAAACAGTTCGTGGTAACGAACTGTAGTAAGGAGTGACCCGGCTCAATAGTAACCAAAACTCTAAAATACCTACATCAAAAGAATTGAATTTTAATGGTGATTTTAAATATATAAGTTTAATCAAGTTTAGTCTCACCCATCAAAAGTTACGAGCCTGAGAAAATTTTCCTTGTTTCAGAAAATAGGGGAAAACAACCCCTAAATGTCATAGAATCTCAACGAAAATCACACCACCAGATTCAGCGTATCAGAGAACCCTATTGTAGAAGTTTCAAGCTCCTATCTACAAAACTGTAGAATTTTGTATTTTTTGCCAGAAGGCAGATCACGGATGCGTGTTTATTTGTGTTTGTTTTTTGTTTTGTTTTTTTCCCAGGGGTGATCGTATCGACCCAGTGGTCGTAGAATCTTGCGAGAGGGCTCATTCTAACGAAAATGAAAAGTTCTAGTGCCCTTTTTAAGTGACCAAAAAATTGGAGGGCACCTAGGCCCCCTCCCACGCTAATTATTTTCCCAAAGTCACCAGATCAAAATTCTGAGATGGCCATTTTATTCAACATAGTCAAAAAACCTTATAACTATGTCCTTGGGGACGACTTACTCCCCCACAGTCCTAGTGGGAGGGGCCACAAGTTACAAACTTTGACTAGTGCTTACATATAGTAATGGTTATTTGGAAGTGTACATACGTTTTCAGGGGAATTTTTAGGCTGGGGGGGGGAGGAGTTGAGAAGAGGGGAATATGTTGGAGAACTTTCCTTGGAGGAATTTGTCAAGGGGGAAGAAAATTTTCATGAAGGGAGCGCAGGATTATCGAGCATTATCTAAAAAAATACAATGAAAAAATAAATATGAAAACGTTTCTTCAACTGAAAGTAAGGAGAAGCATTAAAATTTAAAACGAACAGAAATTATTACGCATATGATGAGCTCACCTCCTCCTAATACCTCGCTCTTTTTAAAGATAAAGTATTTTTACTAATTGGACCAAAAATCGGAGGGCAACTAGGCCTCCTCCCCAGCTCCTTTTTTTCTCAAGATAATTCGATCAAAACTATGATAAAGCCATTTAGCCAAAAAAAAAAAAAAAAATGCAAATTTCGTTTTAATTATTTATCTGCGGAGAGCCAAAATCAAAACATGCACTGATTCAAAAATGTTCAGAAATTTCATAAAAAAAACAAGTTTTTTTAACGGAAAGTAAGGAGCGACTTTAAGACTTAAAACGAACAGAAATTACTTCGTATATGAAAGGAGATACTTCCTCATCAAAGCCCCGCTCTTTACGCTAAAGTTTTTTACTGTTTTAAAAAGTAGAGTTAAAAGAAAGAGTCAAACTTTAGCATGAAGAGCGGGGCGTTGATGAGGAAGCATTTCCTTTCATATACGAAGTAATTTCTGTTCGTAACCTCATGCATGGATTTAGTGATAGCATTGATGCACTCAAATTGATGGATTGTTTAGAACAAATTACTACTACTACTATACTACTACTACTACTACTACTACCACTACTACTACTACTACTATTACTACTACTACTACTACTACTACTACTATTACTACTACTACTACTACTACTACTACTACCACTACTACTGCTACTACTATTACTACTGCTACTACTACTACCACCACTACTACTACTACTACTACTACTACTACTACTACTACTACTACTACTACTACTACTACTACTACTACTACTACTACTACTACTACTACTACTACTACTACTACTACTACTACTACTACTACTACTACTACTACTACTACTACTACTACTACTACTACTACTACTACTACTACTACTACTACTACTACTACTACTACTACTACTACTACTACTACTACTACTACTACTACTATTACTACTACTACTAACAAATCACCGCAGAACCAAGACACCTAGAACAAATTACAACTTTTTTATGTTAATTCGTCCACCATAAAAGTAATTCAAAGAAGGGAGTGATCTTCTTCAGATAGCGCTGACTGTAACATGCCAGCATTTACACATGGAGAGGAGCATAAGGTTTATATACGCTCCCTGTTCACGCTATTCCATGAGCTAATAACTTATCGCGTATTCGTGACGGTCTTGTTAAGCTCATGGTCTTTTTAAGTATTTTTTTTTATATATTACCACCTTTGAAAAGAATCCTCTTATAATCTATATTCCCTTACGTGTGACGATCTGATTTAAAGCTTACAGTGTTTAGTATTTTTTTTTCTTTTTTTAGCATTGAAAGTTAGAACACCACTGAAAAAGATTTGACTTTGATGAGACGTTACTAAATACCTATCAACAGAACTTTCTCTCCCTTAGATACGATTATTTTTTAGTTATTGGTTTTAAAATCACGCAAAAATATTACTCGTAAAGATTTTGGACTCCAAGGATATTAGCTTTTTCATTTCGATAAAAAAAATTGTGCAAAAGTCATGTTTTCGACCGATTAGCTAATTAGCAAGCTTTATCAAAAACGCGAGGATAATTTGTTTGAACATAGAGAGCACAAGTAGTCCCTCATGGCTGAAAGATTAAATGCCCTTTTCGTCCTATATGCTCCTTTAACTAAAGTTATAAGGGCTGATTGATTCAAACAGACGATTGTAGAATAGTGTAAGAGGGCTGAAAACCTAGGGTTATTTATAAGTAATTTGAAAAAAATATTTATTAGGAAAAGATTCGTAGTTTCGTTTATTTAATGTTATTATTATTGTTCCTATTATTATTATTATTATTATTATGGTTGAATGGTTGATGAGAGATTCGCTATAGTTATGGCACTTGGTGTTTACCAAGTGACATATAGTGATCGCAGTTTCTGTCTGTCTGTCGGTCCCGGTTTTGCTAGTTCAGACACTTCCGGATAAGCTAGGACGATGAAAGTTGGCAGACGTATCAGGGACCCCAGACCAGTTCAAATTGGAAATAGGGCTTCTCCGATTCGACCATATTTGGGGAAGGGGAGCGAGCGAACAAGATAGTTGAGAAGAACTTTATTTGTTGATAAAACAAATGATTGTTGTTTAAAGTATGGATTGCTGGTCTAGCAGTATGACTCTCGCTTATGGAGTGAGAGGTTTAAGATTTGAATCCCGCACCCCTCCAACCCTTGCATGAAGAAGATCCGAAACTAGATCCGAATCATGAAAATTGAGGTAGATTTATCTCATGAATGGGTGATCGGATCTTGATGAAACTTAATATTTAGAAATATATCATGTCTCAGATTGATCAGATCCGGGGACAATGGGGGATGGAGGGTGGAAACGGAAATACTGGAAAACGCTTAGAGATCAGGAGAAAACTTGATGGGAAGAATAAGCACAATTTCTAGATACGTGATTAACATAACTGGACCAAATCCTATGTTTTTATGGGAGTTGGGGATTTCTAGTGCATTGACGAGATCGAGAATAAGCACAAGCTCTAGATGTGTGATCGAAATAACCGGACCTGGATCCGATCTCTCATCACAAGTGCCATATGAGCTCTTAGCTCTCGTTTTTTATTTTGGTTGTGTTTTTATTTATTTTTTATTTAATTTTTTGTTGATTTGATTTATTATTTGTTTTAAAGAAATTTTAGTAGTCGCCCCGACACAAGTGCTTTTTTTGTGTCTTTTTTGGGGTGGTTATTTGTAATTTAGTTGTTATGTTTTTGTTTGTAAATAAAAAAATTGAATTGACTATTGTTAGAGGGCCCTTTTGAATTAATAATACGAGTTCTAGTGCCTTTTCCATAAGTTGGAAGAGGTTTAAAGGCCACAACTCCCTTACCTTTTGTTTTGAGTCCAGTCATAACAAAATAAATTACAGCTTGTAGATGTCAGGTGAGCCAAAAGTGCTGGATTTGTCTCAAAGACTTTAAAGCTTGGGGGGTTTCAAAATAACATCCATCTGTGGAGCAAATCTATTAGGACGCATCAGTTTTTCCTTACAATTCGTAACCATGAACTGTCTCATTTACCCACGGTTTTGTTACGACTTAATTGTTTAATAAATAAAATAGTAAAGTAAAAACAAATAAAAACTGTAATAATAGAACCATTAGAATATTTACAAAAAATAAACTTATGATATAAATAAGCATATCAACAAAATAGAATCAAGATAAAACAAATAAACAAAATAATTTGTAAATTATAAAATTAAATAACACGTACTTTTCAAGCTCAGCAGCAGACTCAATTGTTTCAGGGAGGGCTCTGTCCTTTGTTTCTGGTAGAGTTATTACAGCCAGTGATGAAATCAGTCCTAGTGCTCCAAAAATTGAGAAAGGAACAATAAGACCAAAATAGCTCTGAAAGAAAAAACATTTCATAATCTACCTATAAATATTGGTTCTGAAGAATTTTAATAGTTTTTAGAAATGACCAAATAAACTTAAGAGCAACCGTTAGATTCAGAGGCAACGACAAGAGGCTATATTGGTGTTCGGCCAATTTCCCCTGGAACTTGCCCGTCCCCGCGGAGAAATCTTCCACAAAATTTCCCCCACTGAAAATTACCCCTTACAGATAATTACCACCGGTAAACAATTACCCCGATGAAAATTCTCCTCACATGGTAAACTGACAGCCAAAGGGAAAGTAAGACAAACAAAAAGAAGGATTTTGGGATATTCAAAAAACAGGTAGAATATATTTTATAGTATATGCTGTAAAATTTATTTTTATATCTCTGTGCTTTTTTTAATTGTTTGGATTCCATATTATTTAAACTGAAATAAAAAAAAAGCCTCTTAAACCTACTTCAGATTGGAAAACCTTCTGATGTATACCTAGTGGACGCTTTATTGACTGGCATCATATACTATAGGTGTCGGTAACAGACCAAGTCCACGGGAGGTTATCTCTCATACTTTTTAGTCTCCGCCTGAATCTCTGTGCACTTCGTCCTAGGGCAACCCTTCTACAGGTGCCAACAATTTCATATTTTCAAATTATTTTATTTGACCTTTATCAACCCCCCAAAAACACTGAAAAAAGAAATAAAATATAGCAATGAATGCAATAGGACAGAAAACATTCTATCGATACATCCAATAGAATACATTCTATAGAGGACAAAATACATTAAATAGACAGAATACATTCTGTCTATATTTACGACCAAGGTTAAAATATTCCGAAATCCCTTCTTTTCTTCATCTTTTTATTTGTAGTACTTTTCTTCGGCTTTTCAATGTTACATGTGAGGGAAATCTTCCAAGTGGGGATTGTCTGTTGGGGAGAGAGTTTCTAGGGGTAAAATTTCGGGGAATTGTCCAGAAAAATCAGGCTATGACCAAGAATGTTGGGTATATTTATTTTCTGCCCAGTGGAAGACAAGTGCACGCTAAAAGTTTCAACTTAATACCAAAAGCAATTTCGGAGGCATTGCTTATGGGTCCTCTTGACATACTTTGTGCGCATTATGTGATTTTATTGAGTTTAATATGGTTTTAGATCAACATTTTACCCTGTTAACATTTTACCAACATTTTTAGCCTCAACATTTTGCATTAAAAAATTTAGCTTTAGTAGCTGTAGTGCCGTAAAAATAGTAGTAGAAGTAGAATTAGTAGTAGGCTGAGCTCAATAGTAAACGAAACTTTAAAAAACGGAATTTTGATACTAAAACATACATAAAAAAATGTATTTTTGTGCTGATTTTAAATATATAAGTCTCATCAAATTTAGTCTTACTCATAAGAAGTTACGAGCCTGAGAAAAGTTACCTCATTTTGCAAAATGGGGGGAGACCCCCTAAAAGTCATAAAATCTTAACAAAAATAATCAGACCATCGCATTCAGCGTATCAGAGAATCCTACTGTAAAAGTTTCAAGCTCCTATCTACAAAAATGTGGAACTTCTTATTTTTTTTTTTCAGAAGACTGATCACGGGGTTATTGGGTTATTGGGAAGTGTACAGACGTTTTCAGGGGGATTTTCCGGTTTGGGGGGATAGAGGGGAGGGGGATATTTGGAAGGATATTTCCTTGGAGGAATATGTCATGGGGAAGAGAAATTCAATGAAGGGGCCGCAGGATTTTCTAGCATTATTATAAAAAAACAATAAAAAAATAAACATGAAAAAGTTTTTTTCAACTGAAAGTAAGAAGCAGTATTAAAACTTAAAACGAACCGAGATTGTTATGCACACGAGGGGTTCTTCTCCTCCTAATTACCTCGCTCTTTACGCTAAAATATTCTTAGTAATTTCAACTATTTATTCTACGGCCTTTCTGATTCAGGGGTCATTCTTAAAGAATTAAGACAAAATTTAAGCTTCAGTGTAAAGAACGATGTATTAACGAGGGGACAAACCCCCTCATATACATAACAAAAATATACGAATATAGAAGTTTGTTACGTAAGTTAATTCTGAAGTTACGTATTTTTTTTACTAATAAACGTTCGTTAAAAATTAAAGCTCTAGTTGCTTTTTTAAGAAACCGAAAAATTGGAGGGCAGCTAGGCCTTCTTCCCCGCCCCTTTTTTTCTCAAAATCGTCTGATCAAAACAAAGCGAATGCCATTTAGCCAAAAAAAGAATTAATATGCAAATTTCATTTAAATAATTTATGTGCGGAGAGCAAAAAAACATGCATTAATTCAAAACGTTCAGAAATTAAATAAAAAATCGAATTTTTTAAACTGAAAGTAAGGAGCGACACCAAAAGTTAAAACGAACAGAAATTACTCCGTGTATGAAATGGGCTGTTCCCTTCTCAACGCCCCGCTCTTTACGCTAAAATTTTTTACTTTTTAACAAAGTAGAACTGAGAGAAAGAGTCAAACTGTAGCGTAAAGAGCGGTTCCAAACATACAGCTGGAGCTTTCGACAACCTGTTTGCGCATAGTAGGTCCTGATTTAGTTCAACTTTCCCCTCAACGTTTCCTAAGATTTTTATTTCAATATTAAATATATAAAAAAGTTTTTTAGCTGAAAGTAAGGAGCGACATTAAAACTTTGAACGAATAGAAATTACTTCGTATTTGAAAGGGGTTGCTCCTTCGTCAACGCTCCGCTCTTTACGCTAAAGTTTGACTCTTTCTCTCAGCTCTACTTTTTAAAACAGTAAAAAGATTTAAAGTAAAGAGCGGGGCGTTGAGTAGGGAGCAACCCCTTTCATATACGAAGTAAAATCTGTTCCTTTTAAGTTTTAATGGTCGCTCCTTACTTTCAGTGAAAAAAAACTTGTTTTTTATATTTAATTTCTGAACGTTTCTGAATTAATGCATGTTTTGATTTTGGCTCTCCGTAGATGAATAATTAAAACGAAATTTGCATATTTATTTTGTTGGCTAAATGGCTTTCTCATAGTTTTGATCGATTGATTTTGAGGAAAAAAGGAATGGGGGAGGAGGCCTAGTTGCCCTCCAATTTTTTGGCTACTTAAAAAGGCAACTAGAACTTTTAATTTTTTACGAACATTTTTATTAGTAAAAGATATACGTAACTTACGATTAGCTTACGTAACGAACTTCTGTATTCGTATGTTTTTGTTACGTATATGAGGGGGCTCACCCCCTCGTCAGTGCCTCGCTCTTTACACTAAAGCTTAAATTTTGTCCCAATTCCTTAAGAATAACCCCTGACTCACAAAGGCCGTAGAATAAATAGTTGATATTACTAAAAATATTTTAGCGTAAAGAGCGAGGCATTAGGAGGATGTAAACCCCTCATATGCGTAATAATGTCTCTTCGTTTTAAATTTTAATGCTGCTCCTAACTTTCAGTTGAAAAAGCTTTTTCATATATTTTTTAATTTTCTTTAAATAATGCTAGAAAATCCTGCGCTCCGTTAATGGAAATTTTCTTCCCCCATGACAAATTTCTCCATGGGAAGTTCCCCCAACATATCCCCCTCTTTTCGATCTCTCCTACTCAACCAAAATCCCCCAAAAATGTCTGTACACTTCCCGGTACCCATTACTATATGTAAGCAATGGTCAAAGTTTGTAACTTGTAGCCCATCCCATGGGGACTGTGGGGGAGTATGTCGTCCCTAGAGACATAGTTTCGACTATGCTGAATAAAATGGCTGTCTAAGAATTTTGATCCGGTGACTTTGGGAAAATAAATAACATGGGAGGGGGCCTAGGTGCCCTCCAATTTTTTGGTCACTTAAAAAGGGCACCAGAACTTTTCGTTTCCGTTAAAATTAACCCTCTCGCAACATTCTAGAACCACTAGGTCGATACAATTACCCCAGGAAAAAAAACAAACAAACAAATAAACACGCATCCGTGATCTGTCGTGTGGTAAAAATGCTAAATTCCACATTTTTGTAGATAGGAGCTGGAAACTTCTACTGTAGGATTCTCTGATACGCTGAATCTGATGATGTGATTTTCGTTAATATTGTATGACAATTTAGGGGGTGTTTCCCCCTATTTCCTAAAATAAGGCAAATTTTCCCAGGCTCGTAACTTTTGACGGGTAGGACTAAATTTGATGAAACTTACATATTTAAAATCAGCAACAAAATGCAATTCTTTTGATGTAGCTATTGGTATCAAAATTCCGTTTTTTAGAGTTTTGGTTACTATTGAGCCGGGTCTCTCCTTAATACAGTTCGTAATACCACGAACTGTTTGATTAGCTACAGAAGCAGTACTTATTGTGGTAGTAGTGGTACTACCAGTAGTAGTAGTAGTACTACGAGTTATTATTTTTATAGTAGTAGTAGCAGAGGAAGCGTCCCTACAGTGCTATTATACTACCTATGATTCTTTGCTTTTTATAATACTACCTATTTATAATATTTATAATACTACCTATTTACAATATCGTTATTAACACTATTAAATTAGTCTTATGTGTGTGCCATGCCATTCAAATATGATAAAGAAGTCTTAATTGGACTGTTTTCACCTGAGCTAACTGTGGCGCCATCTTTTTTGCAAAACTCGTAACATTAAATTTGCTCGGAAGAACGCCAGATGACAGACCACTGCCCCAAGAGCTCCTGTCTAACCGTAAGAAGCGGAAGCGATGCCGCAAGCGTGGCGGAAAACGAGGTCAGCTGATGATCCCAGTTATCGTTTCATTAAGATCAACTAGTCTAGCTCCGAAAACCTTACCCCATCAACGTATCCTTGTTAAGATAGACTGTTCTACAAATACCAATATGCCATCTCTTATTCCCTTCAATCAAGTTCCGGTATGTTCGACTAGTAGTGATCTGCCTCCCCCTCTATTAAGGTCAGTGACTTTTAATTCGAAAAATAGAATGCCGAATTTTCTCGTTATAAACTGCCAGTCATTGTGTAACAAAATGGAAGAATTTGAAGTTATCGTCCGTCAAAATAGTATCCCAGTTATCGCAGTTACAGAAACTTGGAATCTTGATAGGTTTTCAGGTCATATGGCAGGCTACGAAATTTTCCTGAGCACACGTGCTGATCGAGGTGAGCATAGACTAGGTGGAGGTGTTGCCTAGTACATACGGAAAGACATCCCTTGTAAATTATTACCGGAATTATTTGATCCAGCTCATGAAGTAATCTGTGCTATTTGCAAACCTAAATCTCTTCCACGGCGCTTTTCTTGTATTATAGTCGCTTCAGTATATTACCCGGAACGTGCAAGAAACCGGGGTGACTTGGTCTTCTACCTCCAAACGACTGTTGATCACCTGAGAAGTATATACAGTAGCCCTGCTTTTATTATAGGAGGAGACTTTAACCAAACCAAGAAGAGTTGGTTATCATCTTGTTTGTATTTAAAACAAGTAGTACACATACCCACCTACTCTTTGGGGGGCATATTGGACCTTATACTCACAAATTGTGATGATTTTTACTCCCCTCCCTTTTCTCTTGGTCCCGTTGGTATGTCAGAACGCAACGCATTTCTTTGGAAAGCAAGAGAGTCTTTACCAAAGCCCAAACTATCCCGTGTCACTGTTCGTCCTTGTACGGAGTCGGCCATCTGTGAATACGGTCGATGGATTGGCACATATGACTTCCCCGAAGTGTACAATTACGGGCTCTTGGAAACTAAGGTATCCGATTTCAATGCCACGTTATACAGTCAATACCTAAAGATCTTTACAACAAAATCATTTGTTGTTAGTGAATACGACAAACCATGGATATCTCCAGCTATTAAATCACTAATAAAAGAGAGGTCTCGCCTCTACTCCCGTGGTGATATAATCAACGGCAAGAAATTGCGAAATCAAATAGTCTCTTTGGTAAAGAAAGCCAAAGCTCGGTATGGTCGTGAAACCATGCCCTCCCAATTACTTACTTCAGACCCCAAAAAGTGGCACAACGCTGTGAATAAGGTGGCCGGCCAAGCTTTTGACAGCAGTGTAAAGATCAGCAATGATGGCGGGACCTTAATCGGTGCAGAAGAAGTGAGTGAATTCTTCACCAAGATCTGTACTACCTATCCAACTATTACCGCTCATGAAAAGTCCACCATACTTGAAAAATGTGAGCCTGAGAACAACATAATAGTCAGTGAGTTTGATGTTTACACGGAATTACGGAAGATCAAACCGAATACATCTTCATACCCTGGTGAATTACCTGCCAAACTGCTACGTGAATATGCAGCCTTCATAGCATTACCACTGTCCAGCATCATTAACGAGTGTTTTGCTTCTGGCTTTTTCCCGTCACAGTGGAAAAGGGCCTATATTAGAATTATTCCAAAAAAGCGCGCCCCTAGTGCATGCGATGATCTCCGCCCGATCTCACTTACACCTTGTTTGGCGAAAGTAACTGAGGCCTTTATACTCAAGTTTCTTCTGAAATAAATTCATGGGCGTATTGATAAATTCTGGTACGGTGGACTCCCCAAGTGTAGTACTACAATCTACCTAGTACGGATGTTTGACTGCGTCCTCCAATGGCTTGAAAAAGGTAGCTGTTTCGTCGACATTTGCGCAGTGGATTTCCGAAAGGCCTTTGACCTAATCCGTCACCGGACTGCAGGCATGAATCTCCAGGAAATGGGGGCCAAACAATGCATCCTTGGTCTTGTACTTGACTTCTTAACTGGCCGAAAACCAAAAGTCTTTGCACTCCACGAAAACGATTCGGATTCATCATGGTCAGATACTTCTTGCGGGGCCCCACAAGGCACAAAATTAGCTGGAATAATTTTCCTGGCTGTAATTAATTCCCTGCTTAACCATCACGACGACCGTTACAAGTTTTTAGATGATCTGTCCATAGTGCTCGCTTACCTGGTCGAAAACACTATCATAACAAAGCAGTTTTCAGACCAGTTATTTGATCAGCTAAAGAAAGAATGCTCAAGTCATGATCTTACCATTAACGTAGCCAAGTCGAAGATAATTCGTTTCAACCCTCTGAAGCGGAATATAGATATGCCTCCAGTCCCTTTCCCGATTGTGAACGAAATAAAAATCTTAGGAGTAACTTTCACTAGTGACTGTAGTTTCAGTGCCCATATTAATTTAACCGTCCACAAGGCTAATGCAAGCCTTCAGACACTTACCAAAATGAGGCGTTTTGGGTGTGATACTAAAAGCCTTCTCCATGCCTACACGTGTTATGTTCGCCCGTTGCTCGAGTACGCGTGCCCGGTGTGGGGTTCATCTGCTATCCGCACAGCTTACCTATTACGCGACATAGAGTGCGTCCAGAAAAGAGCAACAAGGATTATACTCCGAGACCATGGCATACCCTACGATCAAGCCCTCGCTAAATTAAATTTATCTCCACTTAAAGTCCGGCTGGAACACCTTATTCACCAATTTGGAAAATTCATCCTAGCCAATAAGAGTCACCGATCTTTACTACCCGAACCAGCCCCTCCCAATAGCCGAACTCGATTACGAAATAAACTTGTACCCCCTTAAGTACGAACCAATCGATACGCAAACTCATTTGTGCCTTTTTTCACATCAGTTTTTAACGCTGAGTTGTAGTGTGTGATTTTTGTTTAAATGTATGATTTTTGTGAAAAAACTCAATTTAGCTCTATGCTACGATAGTTTTTAAATATACCGATCTCTCTCTCTCTTCTTTATTCCACTGTTTTATGTTTTATTTTAGGTACAATAATATAAAAGCTGAAAGATTTTATACACATAAAATTTGTTTCTAAGCTACTGGGGACTATTACTTACCAGGCTCGCCACATAAGGCGACAACACACTGCCAAATCTGGCAAACATAGAGGCAGCCCCTATAGCGGTCGATCGAACTGATGTAGGAAAAAGCTCTCCTGTGTATTGATATACAAGAGCATAGCCAGCTGCTGCAAAGAACTTGCCAATCAAAGCGAAAGTAGAAGATAGCCACGATATATCTGGAAAATTTAGAAAGTCAATCTCATTTTAATCCCACATTCTGTATGCTTAGCTTCAGTTAAGGTTCCTCATCTCTATTTAATCGGCTTTCATAAGCTAATATGATGTCATCTTCTATTGAAGTATTACTTAAAGATGTTTTTTTGGGGAGGGGGATAATGGATTAAAAATTTACCAACTGATTGTCATTTTTTGCCGCCATTTCTGTTATCCTCACTAGTTATATCCGAACAAATGTTTCAATGAAAGAGCATACTGATTTAGAAGAACCACTATGTTTAAGTCAGTGTTGCTAAGCTTTGAATGAATGAATGAATGAACTTTAGTACCCGTAAAAGTATAAAAAACACAAAGTACGGAGTATTATAAATAAACAAAAACAAAAACGATAAACAGCGAAGAAAAAAAATTTAAACTAACAAAAGACAACATGGACTAATTAACCAGTATCAATATGGAAAAAAGGCTGCAGAGGGTCATAAACGTGAATAAAGTTGATAGATTTTTTACATAAATAATCACTGGAAGACCGAATCCGAGAAGGCACATCAATTAAACCAATTCGAGCAATTATTTTTTTTTGTTTAGGTGCCATCTAGGAAATTAGATAATTGTCTGAATAATTTTATTCACATGATTCATTTAATTTAAAACTTGAGCTGGCGAAATTGCGGTACCTTCTCACATTTTACCTTTTCTTTTTACCGAATAGCCAAATATATCGGAAGAAGCGGGTATCTCTTGTCCTCTGTACAAAAGGTTTGTAGTTTTGTAGCCACATTACTACCCGGCACGAAAAAAGCAAATACATTAAGTTTCATTGCTGCAGGGATTGTCAGCCAGCTTTCACTTAGCCAGCTTAATTCCATCAGCCTTATTTAGGGGTGCCAAGAAGGGTGATTTGCCTCCCCGATAATTAGGAAATAGGAGAATCTGTTAAACAAACCTAAAAATGGCAACTGCTTTATGTGCTGCCCGTCTCATTTGTCTGTCAAACCATAAAATTATACTAATTTAAGAGGCGAGCCTTGACTACCAGACAAGTGAGGAAGCAGGACTGCCAACTTAGTTTTGTGTTTGTTTGGTTTGAGTTTATTCTTTATTATGTATTAAATTAAAAAAAAAACAAGTCAGAGTGATGAGAGGATTGATAACCGCATCCACACACCGTATATTTTCCCGAGATGCATCTAATAGAAATTATATAATAAAAACTAGTTTTTTTAAATGAAAGTAAGGAGCGACATTAAAACTTAAAACGAACAGAAATTACTCCGTGTATGAAAAGGGGCTGTTCCCTCCCCAACACCCCGCTCTTTACGCTAAAGTTTTTTACTGTTTTAAAAAGTAGAGTTGAGAGAAACAGTCAAACTTTTTTTTATAACTGATACTCCTGGGTACTTAGACAGTTGCAATGAAAATAAATAATTGAACAACAAATTTCCTGATTTTCCTCTTATAAAATTTTTTACAACTAGAATTGAATTGGCGAAGTCCAGTCATATTTCTACATAAGTGTCTGTATTGGAAAAGAAAAAGAATTCCTCCCTAAAAAAAATATACTTTTAAAATCAAGGCGGGGTCAGTTTGTTGTATTACCAATTTCTTTTCGATGAAAATACAAAAATCGCGTTTTCCTATGAAAATACACCCAAAAATGTACTTTTAAGAATCTAAAGGAAGGGGAGACCTAAAGGGTGATATCATCCAGCATACTTCTAACTGACACAACCTTAAGCATCTTTGATTGTCATACAATTTGTGGTAACAAACTATAGTAAGGAGCGACCTGGCTCAAAAGTAACCGGAACTCTAAAAAATTGAATTTTAATACCATTAGTTACATGAAAAGAATCAAATTTTTATGATGATTTGAAATATATAGGTTTCTTCAAGTTTAGTCTTACCACTCAAAAGCTAAGAGCCTGAGAAAGTTTGCCTTATTTTAGAAAATAGGGAGAAACACCCCCTAAAGCTACACAATCTTAACAAAAATTACACCATTAGATTCAGCGTATCAAAGAAACCTACTGTAGAAGTTTCAAGCTCCTATCCACAAAAATGTGGAATTTTTTATTTTTTGCCACAAGACAGATCACGGATGCTGTTTATATGGTTTTTTTCCCCATGGGTGATCGCATTGCCAATAGTCCTAGAATGCCATGAGAGGGCTGATTCTAGCAGGAATTAAAAGTTCTAGTGCCCTTTTAAGTTACCAAAAAATTGGAGGGCACCTAGGCCCCCTCCCACGCTCATTTTTCCCGAAAGTCACCGGATAAAATTTTGAAATAGCCATCACCATTTTTGTTCAACATAGTCAAAAAACCTAGTAATTATGTTTTTGGGATGACTTAATCCCCCAAAGTCCCCGGGGAGGGGCTGCAAGTTACAAATTTTGACCATTGTTTACATATAGTAATGGTTACTGGGAAGTGTGCAGGCGTTCTCAGGGGGACATTTGGCGTTGAGGGAGGGGGGAGCGGTTTACGTGGGAATATCTTTCCATGGAGGAATTTGTCATGAGGGAAAAGCATTTCCATGAAGGGGTAGAGGATTTTCTAACATTATTTAAAAAAAAAACAATGAGAAAACAAATAAAAAAAAGGTTTTTCCAGCTGGAAGTAATGAGCAGCATTAAAACATAAAACAAAAAGAAATTATTACGTATATAAGGGGGTGTGTCTCCTCCACAATACCTCGCTCTTTACATTGAAGTATTTTTTAGCAATTTCAACTATTTATTCTACGACCCTTGTGATTCAGGGGTTATTATTGAGACAAAACTCAACTTTAGTATAAAGAGCGAGGCATTGACGAGGGGGCGAACCCCCTCACATACGTAATAAAATCACACCAATATAGAAGTTGGTTACGTAAATTAATTCGTAGGTTACGTATATTCATTACTAATAAAAACGTTAGTAAAAAAAATGAAAGTTCTAGTTTCTTTTTTTAAAAACCAAATATTGGAGGGCAACTAGGCTTCCTCCCCCACACCTTTTTTTTTATCAAAATCGTCAAATCAAAACTATGAGAAAGCCATTTTATCCAAAAATAATATTAATTTGCAAATCTCGTTTTAATTATTCATGTGCGGTGAGCCAAAATCAAAACAAGCATTAATTCAAAAACGTTCAGAAATTAAATAAAAGAAACAATTTTTCTAACTGCAATTAAGGAGCGACATAAAAACTTAAAATATACAGAAATTATTCCGTATATAAAAGGGGTTGTCTCCTCCTCAATGCCTTCCTCTTTACGCTAAAGTTTTTTATTGTTTTAAAAAGTAGATTTGTGAGAAAGAGTCAAACTTTAGCATGAAGAGCGAGGCATTGAGGAGGGGACAACCCCTTTCATATACGGAATAATTTCTGTAGGTTTTAAGTTTTAATGTCGCTTCTTACTTGCAGTTAAAAAACATGATTTTTTATTTAATTGCATCCAGGAACAGATCCAGACTTTAAAGACGAGACTCAGATTCGATAAGATACATCCGATAAGAGACTGAAATATTACAAATTAATAATCTGAAATATAAGATTGAGCAAAATTATTATTTGTAATGTTTGTTTAAGTTACAAATTTGCTTCGTTTTATCTGAAACTGACACGTGTTTGAAATAAAAGGCAACGATATGGCGTTGCCTATAGCAAAGGCCATACAGTTCCAAAGTTTTATTAATTTTTTTCCTAGAGTCACTTCATATGGAAGTGGTGGTCATACAAACTTCGAAGGGCTCATTCGATAGGAAATTGAAAGTTCTAGTGCCCTTTTTGAGAGTCATAAGTGATCGGAGAGCTGCTTATCCCTACCCCGACCTGTTTTTCCTAAAAACATCCGATAATGATTTTGTTCAAAGATTAGATAATATTGGATTGAAAACTGAAAGTTCTAGTATACTTTTTCAGATTCAAAAGAGATCGGAGGGCGACTAGCCCCTTTCGCTCATGCCATTTTTCCCATACCCATGGTAAAAATTTTCAGATAGCGATTTTTTCAAATAGTTCAAACATCAGATAACAAAAACTCCGGGATTAAAGCCCTCAGAGCCCGGGAGCAAGTGTTTTTAAGTTTTGCCACTAGGGCATGTAAGGGATTGTCGTATAAACTTCAGAAGTGGCTAATTTGATTGAAAAATGAAAGTTCTATTTACCTTTTTATTAGAAAAAAGGGATCGAAGGGTCTCCCTCCCCCAACCGACACCTTCTTTCCAAACCTATCCAGTACAAACTTTGAGACATCCATCTTGTTACAAATAGTTTAAACACCAGATAATAAAAACCCCAGGCTCAACAAAATCCCCCAGAACCCAGAAGCAGGCATTGTAAGTTATGCCCAAAGGACATATTGGTTCTTTTAGAAGGGATGCTTGAATAAGCTTCAGAGAAGTCTTATTTGATTGGAAATTGAAAGTTTTAAATCACTTTTAAGAGTCAAAAGAGATCGAAGGACATGTAATCCAAATATCAGATAACAAAACCCACGGGGTCAAAATACCCCTGCCCCAGAGGCGAGGGGAAGGATTGTAACTTATGCCCCCAGAGCATATAAGGTTCTTACGAAATAGGTGGCCGCATAAACCTCGGAGGGGACTCAAATGATTAGAGATTGAAAGTTTTAAATCCGTTTGAAAGTCATCCGATGGCAACTAGCCCTGATGGCAACTTGCAACACTTGGCCCAAGTACCTGGGGGCAAGTGTTGCAAATTATGTCCCAGGGCCATATAAGGTTTTGATAGAAAGGATGGTTGTATAAAAGTTCGGAGGGGGCCGATTGTAAATCCAAATTTCTAGGGCCCTTTTTCAGAGTCAAAAGTGATTGGAGGGCAGCTAGCCCCCCCCCGCACCCACACACCCCTTTCTCCCAAATAAATAAGATAAAATTCAAAAACCTAATATAAAAACTTCAAAAAATATAATAAGACAAAAACTTCAGAAAATCAAAACGCGGGGGTCCACAAAAAGAATGAAGATCATATAACGAAGACTCCAGGGATAACACAGCCCCCAGAACCTTGGGGCAAGCATTGCAAATTGTATCTTTGGGGCATGTAAGGTTTTCATGGAAGGGATGGTCGCATAAGGTTTGGAGGTGGCTCATTCATCAGTGAATTTGAACTTCTAGTGCCCTTTTTCAGAGTCAAAAGTGGTCGGAGGGCAAATAGCCCCCTACAACCCTTTTCCCCAAATACATCAAATAAAATTTTGAGATAGCTTTTTTGTTAAAAAAAAAAGTTCAAAGATCATATAAAAAAAAACTCCAGGGTCGAAACAACCCCTCCCCAGGACCCAGGGGAATGGTATATAAGTTTTGCCCTGGGGGTATATACGGTTCTTATAGAAGGGATACTCGTATAAACTCCAGACAGGGCTCATTTGAATAGAAACTGAAAGTTCTAGTTCACAGTAACTGTGAACTAGAACTTTTTAGTTCTTAAACTGTTTAAGAGTCAAAAGAGATCGGAGGGCAACTACCCGCCCCATGCACTTTTTACACAAACTTATCAAGTAAAAATTTTGAGACATCCATCTTGTTAAAAATAGTTCTAACATCCGATAATAAAAACCCCAGGTTCCACACCCCCCCCCTAGGACCTGGAAGCAGGCGTTGAAAGCTCTGCCCTGAGGACATATTTGGTTCCTATAGAAGGGATGCTCGTCTAAACCTCAGAGAAATCTTATTTGATTGGAAATTGAAAGTTCTAGCTCATTTCTTGAGAGTCAAAACAGATAAAAGGACAAATAGACCCCCCCACGCCCTCCTTCCCCAAACCCATCCGCTAAAAATTTTGAAATTGCCATTATGTAAGGAGATGTCGTATAAACTTCAGAGGTTGCTCATTTAATTGGAAGTTGGAAGTTCTAGTTATCCTATTATAAGTTAAAACGAATTGAAGGGCATCAACCCCCCTCCCCACACACAAACCCTCTTTTCTCCGAATACTTCCGATCAAAATTTTGAGATTGCCAGTTTGTTTGAAATAGTTCAACGATTAGATAGCAACGCCTCAGGTTACATACCCCCCCCAAGCCCATCAGAAGGGTTGTAACTTGTACCCTGGGTGCATATAAAGTTTTTATGGAAAAAATGGTCGCATGAATCTTTTGGGGGACTCAAAAGAATAGGAATTGAAAGTTCTAGTTCTCTTTTTAAGATTCAAAAGGGATTCAATGGCAAATAGCCCCCCCCCCTGCCCACCAGCCTTCTTTTTCCCAAAGGCGCCCGATCGAAATTTTAATATAGCCATTTTGCTTAAAATGGACCAAACATCAAATAACAAAAACTCTATGGATAACACAGTCACCAGAACCTTGAGGTAAGTGTTGTAAATTATGCCTGGTTGTATATATGCAAATCAAGAATCCCTTTTTATAAGTCAAAAGTGATCGGAGGGCAACTAAACTCTCCTATGGCCCTTTTTTCCCAAAACTTATCTGATCAAAATTTTGAGATAGCTATTTTGTTCAAAATAGTTAAAGATGAAATAACAATAACTCTGGGGTCGACAAAACCCACCAGAGCCAGACGACTTGTTGTATGTTGTGCCCCGGAGGCAGATCAAGGTTTTATATAAGGAATGGTTATATAAACATCAGAGGTGACATTTGATTGGAGATTG
Organism: Artemia franciscana; assembly: GCF_032884065.1. Taxonomy (NCBI): domain Eukaryota; kingdom Metazoa; phylum Arthropoda; class Branchiopoda; order Anostraca; family Artemiidae; genus Artemia; species Artemia franciscana. The sequence continues at coordinate 57,996,650 of NC_088864.1, forward strand.
AAGTTCTAGTTACTTTTTTAAGAGTCGTCAAAAGTAATCGGCAGCCATATACCCCGCCCCTTCTTTTTCCCAAATCCATCCGATGATCAGATTACAAAATTTCGGTGTCAAACCCCCCCCCCCTGCCCCAAAAATTTTGGGAAGGCTTGTAACTTATGCCTAAATAATTCCTGAGATCACACAAGGAAATCATGACAAAACATAAAATCCCGAAAAAGGGAAAAAAACGAGAACTATAAGCCAGTGAAAAAATTAATAGATTATACAAATATTTCGTTCAAAACCTCCGCTTAACCGTCCTCAGTGCAGAATAAAACTGATTAAATGTAAAAAAAACTTAATAAAAACGCAAAACTAAAATAAGATGACTCTTTCAGGGTAACGGTGAAAGGGTCATCTTAATTTAGTTTTCTGTTTTGTTTTGAATTTTTTTTATATATTTTTATCAGTTTTATTCTGCACTGAGTACGGTCAAGCGGAGCTCTTGAACGAAATATGTGCAGAAATTTTAATTTTTTTACTGGCTGTTTTTGTCTTCGTTTTTTCTCTTTTTCGCGATTGTATATTTTAACTTATACCCCGGAGGCATATAAGGTTTTTAGGGAAAAAGTAGTCGTGTAATCTTCGGAGGGGACTCAAATGATCAGAAATTGAAAGTTCTAGTTCCCTTTTTAATACCAGATGGATCAATTCAAAAGTGATCCGATGGCAACTAGCCGTCCCCAACTAACCCTAAGGCCATAATGCTCCAATTATTTTCCCCAGAGGCACTTCATATGGATAGGACAATCCTATAAATATCGGGTTGGGCTCATTCGGTTTGAAATCGGATGTTATTGTGCCCTTTTTAGGAGTCAAAAGTAATCGGACAGCAAATGACCACCCACGCCCTTTTCCCCCAAATGTGTCCAATGAAAATTTTAATCTTAGTTCAAGGATTAGGTAACAAAGCCTCCGGGCAAAATATACCCCCAAGGCCAAGAAGTAGGTGTCATAAGTCATTCCTGGGGGCATACATGGTTTTTATGGAAGGGCTACTTGTATAAATTTCAGAAGGGGTTCCTTTGATTGAAAATAGAAAGTTCCAATTCACTTTTTAAGAGTCAAAAGTGATTGGAGGTCAAAAAGCCCCCCTCCCCAACCACATTTTTGTTTTTTCCCCAAACCCATCCACTAAAATTCTGAAATAGTAATTTTGTTGAAAATAGTTCAAACATTAGATAGCAAAACCCCAGGGTTGGCATAACGCCCCAGAGCCCAGTGGCATGTGTTTTAAGTCATGCTCTGGGAGAATATAAGGTTTCTATGTAAGGGATGGTCGTATAAATATCTGAGGCAGCTCATTTTATTTGGAAAATGAAAGTTCCAGTTATCTCTTTAAGAGTAAAAATAGATTAGTTGGGATTTATCCCCCCCTACACTCTCTTTTCCCCATGCCTCCGATCAATTTTTTTATAGCCATTTTGTTGTAAATTGACCAAAAAGTATGTAACAAAACTCAAGGGATAACAAAGTTCCCCGCCCCAGAGCCTAGGAGAAGCGTTGTAAGTTATGCCCCCGGGGAATATAAGGTTTTTATGGAAGGGATGGTAGTATAAACTTCCGAGGGGATTCAACTGTAAATCGGAATTTCTAGTGCCCTTTTTAACAGTCAAAAGTGATCGGAGGGCAACTGCCACCCCCTTAGGCCCTTTTCTTCCAAATACATTCGACCAAAATGCTAAGATAGCCATTTTGTTCAAAATAGTTTTAGATAAAACGACAAAACCTCAGGGTCTGAAAAAAACCCCACAGAGTGGGTGAGTGTTGGAAGTGCTGTTAAAGCATAAATGAAACCCCAAATGAACAGATATTAAAATTAACGATCATAGCAAACATAAAGACAACAGGTGCAAATATAAATGATTGAATAAATCTTTAATAGCTTCGGTATCGCATTATGATTTTCCCCCAGAGGCACTTCATATGCAAGGGATGCTTTAGAAAACCCTTTTTCTAAATGCTTCCGATCGAAATTTGGAGTTAGTCATTTTGTTCAAAATCGTAAGTTATACCAGTAACTCGTTATACTAGGGCTGTAAGTTATACTAGAAGCCCTTCGTTAACGTATAAAGCTTTTATGGATACACTTTGAAGGAAGTTCATTCGATAGGAAATCGAAATTCATTTTTCTCTTTTTAAAAATCAAAAGTGATCAAAGAGTAACAAGCACCCCCCCCCCTTGTGCCTTTTTTCTCTAAATGCATATTATAAAAACTTTGAAATAGTTATTTTATTCAAAATAGTCCAAAATTAAAATTACTATAACTTAGGGGTTGAGAAATCCTCTTTAGCACCCGGGGTAAGGATTGTAACTTATGTAAGTTGCCTATTATTAGAGTATAATGTGGAAGGGGTGATCGCATTAATTTTGGAGGTCAATAAATCGGAAAATAAAACTTCCAGTTCTTTTTAAAGAGTCAAAATTGGTCAATGGGCAACTAGCCCCTGCACCACTTTCCCAAAGGGTATCCGGTAAAATCTTGAGACAGCCGTTTTGTTCAAAATAGTTCTAAGGCTAAATAACTATGTTTCTGGGGTTGACCCACCCTCCAGCCCCATAGAAAATGAATCTGAGCTGCACAACTTGTTTATTGTTACTTTCTTTACTTTGATACTCGGATTTAACGATTTAGAAGGCAACTTTGGTTTAGGATGCAAGGGCTGTAAGTTATGCAAGCTTCATATTGTTACTTGACATTTTGTTTACTGTGATACCTCGTTTATTTTCATGCTTTCTTTCCTTTGATACTTTGTTGCTTTGATTTTGTTACTTTGATGAAGATTTGGTGTTATTAAAAAGTTTGATTTTGAATAAGGAAATTTTAAGAACTTGAAGTTTTTTGCAAACAAAAAAGAAAAAAATTAATTAAATAAATTTCGAAAAAGAACTTTTACAAAGAAAAGTAAAGACCCATACTAAACTTGAGATGACAAATAACCACAAATAATTACTAAAATTCAAAATCAAAACAGCCAGGAATTCCTGTTAAAGAATAAATGAAACCAAAAACGAACAGAAATTAAATAAACAACCACAGCAAAAAAATACAACAGGCGCTAATATAAATAAATAAATAAATCTCAAAACGATTAAAGCTTGAATTGAATATGCAAATCAAGCTTAAAATGAACAAAAATATTTCGCTATTGAACTATAAATGAAACCGAAAACGAATAGAAATTAAACAAACAATCATGGCAAACAAACATACAATTGGTAATAACCAGAATGAATAGATAAATCTTAAAACGAGTGAAAATTAAATTGAAAATGCAAATCAAGTTTGAAGCGAACAAAAATCACTACAAACAAGAGTTTGATTATTGCCTCACCTCCTTGTCTCACTGTAAAAGTTTAAAATCTACTGCGTCATTGACACTTTACTGAAAACGAATTGCAAGAAAAATAATTTCTTTTGTAGTAATTGCAACAGAAATTAAACATAGAAATTACAGTAAAATTAAATTTGGAACTAATGAGCTTTCAGCGATTAATTTCTTTACATATAAGATATTCAGTTTAATTTTTTAGTTCTTTTCAAGATTATTCAAGACAAATATAGTTTCACTACAAACAAGAGTTTCGATACTGCAACCTTCCCTAATGGCGTACTTACACATTTCATAAATACGGGCAGATTGTAAAAACGAGCGGATTTTCTGACCAGATTTTTGCTTGAAAATTTTTCTACCCGTCCGCTCGGATTTGCTAAATCTGGTCGGTTTTTTGAGCATAATTTTCAAAAATTAATAATATGAGTGTCGATCAGAAAGTTTTGGATCTATTTATTTTGGTGCAAGGGCAACCCAGCTTAAGTGACTTGTTTTTCTTGTTTTTCTTGTCTTCTACGTCTTATGACAATCAGTGCGATAGCCAAATTCGAAAGTATTTTTCTCAGTGATTCCATTCTCATATTTCGCGTTATTTGCGCAATTTGAATTACGCACCATAAGTGTCGCACTTGATTGATTATAATTTGTCAAACTGTTCGAAAAGGACCGAGCAGAATTCCGGTCGGATTTACGCAATGTGTAAAGTATCAAACAGTTCGTGGTAACGAACTGTAGTAAGAAGCGACCCGGCTCAATAGTAACCAAAACTCTAAAAAATTGAATTTTGATATCAATAGCTACATCAAAAGAATCGCATTTTAATGTGATTTTAAATATATAAGTTTCATCAAGTTTAGTCTTACTCATTAAAAGTTACGAGCCTGAGAAAATTTGCCTTATTTAAGAAAATAGGGAGAAACACCCCCTAAAAGTCGTAGAATCTTAACAAAAAAGACACCATCAGATTCAGCGTATCGGAGAACCCTACTGTAGAAGTTTCAAGCTCCTATCTACAAAAATGTGGAATTTTGTATTTTTTGCCAGAAGACAAATCACGGGTGCGTGTTTATTTGTTTTTTTTTCTTTTTCCCAGGGGTCATCGTATCGACCAATTGATCCTAGAATGTCGCTAAGAGGGCTCATTCTAACGGAAATGAAAAGTTCTAGTGCCCTTTTTAAGTGACCAAAAAAATTGGAGGGCATCTAGGCCACTTTCCACGCTCATTTGTTTCCCAAAGTCAACGAATCAAAATTTTGAGATAGCCATTTTGTTCAGCATAGTCGAAAATTATAATAACTATGTCTTTGGGGATGACTTACTCCCCCACAATCCCTGGGGTAGGGGCTGCAAGTTACAAACTTTGACCAGTGTTTACATATAGTAATAGTTATTGGGAAGTGTACAGACATTTTTAGGGGGATTTTCTTTTGTTTGGGGGTGGGGATGAGGGGAGGGGGCTATGTTGGAGTATCTTTCCTTGGAGAAATCTGTCATGGGGGAAGAAAAATTCAATGAAAAGGGCGCAGGATTTTCTAGCATTACTATAAGAAAACAATGAAAAATAAACATGAAAACCTTTTTTCAAATGAAAGGAAGGAGTAGCATTGAAACTTAAAACGAACAGAGATTATTACGCATATGAGGGGTTCTAAAAATACTTTAGCATAAAGAGCGAGGTATTTAGGAGGAGATAAATACCTCGCTCTTTATGCTAAAGTATTTTTAGTAATTTCAACTATTTATTCTACGGCCTTTCTGATTCAGGGGTCATTCTTAAAGAATTGGGACAAAACTTACGATTTAGTGTAAAGAGCGAGGTATTAACGAGGGTACAAACCCCGAGCGAGGGATTGCGGAGGGGACATTTCTGTTCGTGTTAAGTTTTAATGTCGCTCCTTACTTTCAGCTAAAAAAATTAGTTTTTTTTTTATTTAATAAATGTATACGTCAAAATAGCTGTATAACTGTATAAGTCTAAAGGATACTGCGTCATTGGCGCTTCACTGACAGCGAATTATATTACAAATATTTCTTTTCTAGTTATAACAGCTTTGAATATATAAATAAAAATCAGAGTGAAATAAAACATTGAACTGATGATCTTTCAACAATAGTATCATTATATATGAATATTCAGTGTGATTTTATTTGTTCTTTCCAAGACTCTTCAAGACACATATAGGTAATTCAGTAAAGCGCCAATGACGCAGTATGTATGCTTTAGACTTTTAAAGCGAGAGAAGAAGGCAAGACCCAAACTCTCTTTTGTAGTGATTTTTGTTCGTTTCAAGCTTGATTTGCATATTTAATTTAATTTTCTCTCTATTTACAGTAGTACCTATTGTATTTTTGTTTGATAAGATTTTTTATTTAATTTCTGTTCGTTTTGGGTTTCATTTATTCTTTTATTTCAGGGCGTTTTGAGTTTAAATTTTAATAGTTATTTGTATCTACTGATTTTAAGTTAAGTATGGTCTTTACTTTTTTGGAAAACTTTTTTTTCGGAAAGTTTCTTTTTAATTACAAGAAAAAATATGCTGTTTCACATCACTACTATCCAAAAGGGAAATAATCAGTGAGGCAAACTAAACGACCGTTTATTTATGAGGGTTGTCTTCATTTTTGAAAAGATAATTTCTCAGAAATGAGAATCTGGAAATTTGTTAGTTTTCACAAATATTTTTATTGAAATTGTGCAGAAAATGGCTATAGTCAATTTCAGTCTATTTGAGGTTTGTGGTTCGCAGGTTTCTATGCAGGAGGTTATATACCGTATTCTACGCAACGTACTGGACAATCTAACTTGAAAAGGCAAGTGTGACTTTTCAGCTTTACTTCATTTTTGAAATAAAAATTCTTAAAGATGACAATGCAGAAAATTGTTTGTTTACTTTTATTCGTTTCCTTGGGTTTGTAAGCAAAATGGCCTAGAAATTTTAAATTTTAACCTATTCAATAGCATAGACTACTGGGCCCGAACTAGACAGACAAGTGTCGAAACAGAGTGACATTTTGACAAGAGATAAAAAAAAATAATAACAATTTTCTCAAATACAAAGTCGAACCTTCGCTTAATCATTTTCTTTGTTTACATTTATTTTCTTCTAACATGATGCCTAGCTAATTTTCTTATCCTTAGCTTTGATAAGACTCACAGAAAACATACAGACATTATTTTTTATTTCAGTTGTTTTCATTGTTAGTTTTAATTCTGTCCAAGGCCAGACTGTAAGCCTGCTGAGTTGCTATACTAAAAGAGTGTTGCTAGATAGTCACTAATGAATCTTTCCTTTCTGAGTCATTGACCTAAATATAAAAACAAGTAACGATAACGTAAAAAAAATAAAATAAAATAAAAATAACGTAAAAAATAAGTAAATAACGATAATTGATGTCTCTTAATTAAAATAGAGTTTATCAGTTGAATACCTGCTCGATAAATGGAATTCACAAAATCAAATTGAAAACTGTTGACTACGAATAGGTTCCCTATTTCTGGGAATCCCTAGTCTTGTCTCGTGAACGCGGATATCCTACTGGGTAATTGAGCCGTGCAGTAGCCTTGCTGCTCTTTAGTTATAATTTATTAAGTCCAAGGGTATGAATTCACAAAAATTAGGGGATGGGGTAATCTATATGTATATCAAAACTTGGGGGAGGAGTAACTTTTGATATTTTTCAATTTTTTCCATGAAAATACCTGAACGGGTATTTTGAATAAAACTATAAAAAAAGAGGTATTTAAAAAAACTAGGGGATAGGTAGTGAAAAATCTAGGAGAAGGTGAAAGCCCCCCTTCAAAAACATGTTATGATGGCACTGCTTGCCTAGAGGGAAATATATTAAACGAACAGAAATTATTACGTATATGAGAATGATATCCCCTTTACAGTCCCTCGTTCTTCAAGGTAACGTTAATTAGAATTATCTCAAAACTTAAACTATTAATAAAACTTAACTAAACTTAACTAAACTTAACTAAACTTAAACTATTAATACTATACACCAAAATTGTTTGAAATATGAAACCAAATTCTGTTTTTTCACTACTTTACTAAATAAAGCTAAACGAAAATGTAGCTTAATATTTCAAGACATTTGAAAAAACTTACCAATCAAAATAAAGCAAATAAAACAGCATTGCAACATATGTCTCACACATTTGTTCATATATGAACAATGAAGGACGAATGTAATCAAAAAATCGTCTAAAAAAAATAATGGATAGAAGAAATAGAAGAAATTTAGTTATACTGTTCTGGTTCATGAAACTTGATGTTTTGTATATGTTTGGCGGTTTGTATTTCATTCTGTAAGTGGTTTCTCCCTCATGATTCTCAATTCTCAAATAATTAAAAAAAAATTGCATTTAAACTTGCAATGAATTATTGTGCTACTCTACCTGATGGAACAAATCCAGCTGCAAGACATCCAATGCCCCCTACAAGGGTCGAACCAAACATCATTGTTCGCCTACCAAGAATTCCAACTAAGAAAATACTCGTTATATGGGATGGTATTTCCACTAACATCGCTAATTCATAATTGAGAATGTAGTTGTCACTCAAGTCGGTTAAAACCATAGATAGCCCATAAAATGACATTGATACTGAAAACCTAATAAAATAAAAGTCATTAATACTTGTCTTTGCTGCAAAAAGACAATAAGCAATAGACAATAAGACAATAGAAAATAAGACAAACAGACAGTAAATGTAATTAAAAATTCTAGACAATTTTTCTCCAGACGATTATTATAAATTATTTATTATTATATTTTATTAATCATTATTATAATTCATTATTATAATCATTATAAATTATTCCAGACAAAAAAGTGTACATAAATCAATTTCAGTAACAAAGTAAGAAAAATATTTGAGATAGATCAAAAATTTTGAGATAGCCATTTTGTTCAGCATCATCGACAAATCTAACAGCTATATCTTTAGGTGTAAAATAATCCCCCGCAGTCCCTGGGGAAGGACTGCAAGTTGTGGACTTTGTCCATTGTTTACATAGTATTCGTTATTGAGAAGCATAAAGCCTTTTTTGGAGTGGGGGGGATGCTTGGGGTGAATTTTATTGGGAGGAATCCTTCGTGGGGGGAATTCCTGGGGAGTGAATATTTCAGGGGGAATGTTACACTGGGGATTTTTGACATAATTCCTATACGACCTTCTTTTTAATAGAAATTATTCCTCATATGAAAGGGGTTGTCCCCTCTTCAACGCCCCGGTCTTTGCGCTAAAGTTTAACTCTTTCTCACAACCCTACATTTTAAAACAATAAAAAATAACTTTAGCGCAAAGAGCGGGGTGGTGAGGAGGGAACAGCCTCTATCATATACGAAATAATTTCTGTTTGTTTTAAGTTTTAAGGTCTCTCCTTACTTTCAGTTAAAAAACTTGAATTTTTACTTATATTTATACTATTTGAAAAGAGCACAAGAACCGCTTTCCGTTCGAATGGGCATCCTTCCGATATGAAAATGCTGCGTGGTAGAGTTCATTGATTCGGGTGTATTCACTTAGTATGCTAAAGTCCTTAGCTAAGATAATATGAAAAAAACTTCGTTTTCTTAAAGAGTTAAAGAGGCTGCGTCCCAAAGTCGAACCTTAAAACGTACAGGAATTAGGAGAGGCAGTCCTAATTCCTGTACGAGGAGTACAGGAATTATTAAACTACATCCACCATGGATTGTAGAAAAACGTACAGAAATAATATGAAAACAACTTCGTTTTCTTAAAGAGTTAAAGAGGCTGCGTCCCAAAGTCGAACCTTAAAACATACAGGAATTAGGAGAGGCAGTTGGGGGACTGACGCCCCCCAACCCCCCCCCGCTTTTAAAGACTCTTTTGTCCAGGTTTTTTGTTTTGTTAATTAAAAGAGGGCCTTTCCGAAGCCAAGAGCGGGGGGTTAATATGAAAACAACAAAAAAACTGCACAAAAGAGTCTTTAAAAGCGGGGGGTTTGGGGGGCGGCAGCCCCCCAACTGCCTCTCCTAATTCGTGCACGTTTTAAGGTTCGACTTTGGGACGCAGCCTCTTTAACTCTTTCAGTCAGTCTCAACATGTCGAGCTGATCATTTTGATGTACTTGAATGTTGAAATTCGTAACTTTAAAAAAAAAAACTTAACATGGGCTCTTATGGGGAAATGGGGTTTCTCTAAGCTAGAAAATCGGGGGGTTAAGATTTTCCGACGAAACTTTCAAGCAAAATTACTCGGATAATTCTGCGTCGAATGAGTCTTCGTACACCCAGATCCGATGTCAGCTGTGACCTGTAGGCGTGGCGAAAAAAAAGAACATGAACATTATGTGGCTATACGTGGTTTCTGGAAAACAGGGAAGGAGTTATCGGATCAAGCTGAAATTTCGCGGATAAGCTCCTGGGCCCTAGGGGACCTTAACTTGTGAATTTCAGCCCGATCGGACAACGTTAAAGGGGGGGGGGGGGGTGGGGTTGGTGGGTCGAAATTTTCGGCCAGATTTTCCCCATGAAGAAAAAGTCGGAGGGAGATGAAATTTGGCAGGTTTCTTAGTTGGAGCTCGGGCTACAAAATTCATCCCTCCCCATCCCTCTGCGACCACTGGAGCCGAAGACCGCTTAACATTGTCGTGGTTCGCCTCTTTAAAGAGGCACGAGTGTGCCTCCTTGATGCTCCGATAAGCAACATTTTACCAGCTGTTTTACCAGATTTAAGCTAAACAGGCCAAAATGCTTTACCAACAGGCCCACCTTTACCACTGTCTTATTGTTCTACTTTGGAAAGACCCTTTAATATACCTCCAAGATTGTAATGTTAGTATTTTGATTCACCTTGTTTCACTAACACCTTCTTTGTTTTTTAATTAGAAAATTGCGGCAATTTTGTATTACGCATCTACCAGCAGGCTTAGTCCATGTGTAAGAATGCTTTCTTTTCATGGTGGAAGGGCGGGAGGAGCAAATTCATTATAACAGCAATAAAAGTTTAGTTATATTAACATTTTTGGAACCATTTTGAGAAACAAACAGAATTTTGTAGTTATACCACGGAAATATTAATTCACAATAATATTGTAAATAAACATGACAACAGGAGTAAATGTATGAATACATATGCCACTAATGAGTCAAGCTGGAATTCAAAATATCGAATCGTTGGTTCATTTCCTAATCTCCATGCCGGATTTGGATATAATTTAAAAAAAATTTGAGAAAAAAAATCCAACTAAAGTGAAAACTTAAACATAAAAAAAATTCTGAATATGAAGGGGGCAAATAAAATATAATTTTATTATAGGGGGCGAATAATTTTATATCCAATTTTTACTTATGAACCCTCCTAGCCGAGTGATCAGTGACCCTGACTTGAAATCCTGAGGTCAGGGGTTTGAGTCCTGGCGTCGCTGTTAATTTTGGTTGGAAGGGGGGTCAATAGTGTGACTCGGTAAGCTCAGCCAGTGTCAACCCACCTCTAAATGGGCATATGGAGATATCTGGGGGGAAAACATGGGAAACGTCAGATAATTTTCCCTCCAACCACGCATTTGCACTCCCGACCGAATGTATCGTATCTAAATATAATTACTTGCGCAACGCAAACCATTGGTCAGCATGCGAAAAGGTTTTTATTTTAACTTTTATAGCAAATTTGTACTTACCACACAAAAAACATAAGGAAAGTCCTTTTGCGAAGGATCCTGTTTTTCAGTACTTCCAGCATACTTCCAGTAGTGGCTGTTTTCGAAGATACACCTGATTTAGCTTCATTCTAGAAATGAGAGAATCCCGAGTTGATTAGAAATTACAAGAAATTTTAACGCATATAAAAATAATCAAAACCGCGGGCGTCTGAAAAGGGGCGTTGAAAGCAACCCTCGAAGTGCAACTTCGGGAAGGAAGGGGGAGGCTTCCTTCCCGTATACATATGAAAATATTTCCATATACAAATGGAAATACAAAGCTTTAGGATTCGTTTAGAAGCATACAAAAATCTAAAAAAAAAATTCCGCAAAAAGTTGAAAATTGTCTTTATTATACTTACCTGTGAGTGGTTCAGATTAAATTAAAATGAAAGGGAAAACTTTAGTGAGATGGGTCTGTTTGTTTTTTATTGCATAACAAATTAAATCTTGGTGAAATGTTTGACACTGCTGGTCGTAAGACCCCTTCTACATTTTCTAGCGATGAACGATGAACAAAAGGAGAGAAATACAAAAGAAAGATAAATAAATATCTTTTGATGATTTATTTATTAGATAGCAATATACATATACATATGATGACAGAGAGTTTTATAAAATTCCGCAAATTATAGTTTGTTTAGAAACATAAAAAAATATTAAATAAAAAAATTGCAGTGAATATAGTTACAATCATTATATGTCCTACTTTTCATCAAAATTGTATTTTTTGCAATAACAAGATAAGCCAGATCACAATAAAATTAGCCAAGATTTAAGCCGGCGAGTAAATTCCAGAATTTTCTGGCCAGTGTCCCATCAAAACAAGACTGTCTGGTGGGAAACAAGCCATTTTCCCACTGAGATGAGTGTCAATACTATAAAATCCCGTATTTAGATATTTAAGTTTAGAATATCTCACGACCCCAGAATTTCGCTACGCGACCATATTTGGGGTCGCAACCACTGGTTGAAGAAGGCCTGGTTTAATTGAATTAAATTAAACGCTAAAGTTTTTATTGTTTTAAAAAGTAGAACTGTGAAAAAGAGTCAAACTTTAGCGTAAAGAGCGGGACGCTGAGGAGGGGACAACTTCTTTCATATACGGAATAATTTCTGTTCGTTTTAAGTTTTAATGCCGCTCCTTACTTGCAGTTAAAAAAAACTTGCTTTTTTATATTTAATTGTATTTAAAATTCAGCTTAAACATTAGAGTTGAGGGACAGGCTGTATCTTCCTTATGTTTGGTGGACTTGGTGCTTGCATAAGTTACAACTTTACTCTTTTACCTTTACATAAAAGAACTTTTCCTTTTGAAACTAAATTTGTTTCTATTCTTAATCTATGTTTAAAGTATGGCAAGTGAATATGTAAAGATGAGATATCTTTTTAGCTTTTTAGCTTAAGAATTGTGAACTATTTCAACACTCGGCTATAAGCTCTCATCGAATGAAAATTAGTTCATTATAATTCCAGGTTTCGCAATAACTGGTTAAGGATAAAGTGACGTGTAACCTTGACCTACATAAGAGGATTATCAAAAGAACTATTTGTGCATGAATTGTAGAAAAAAAAATATTGAGCTATTATTATTGAACTAATTGAACCAGCGTGATGCCTGTTACCAGTGACGATACTTGTTACCAGAGACTGACACTGATGTTCCGACATTCGTCATAAAGCGTCCTACGGAAGTACCCTGCCACTGCCTACACCTCTTTATTCTCAAAATTTAATGAGCTCCATCAAGTTGTTTTGGGAATGTCTTCAAAACTTGACAATTATGAATTGAGCTTCCCTCAATTACCCAAGCCGGCTTCAGTGATAGATTTGCATGCAACAGTTATCGTCTCAAAGGTGCCGGACGCCTTATCTGACCCTATTAAGCGAAAAGCTGCTATAGACCAAATTAGTGGACATGAATTAGTACGTAGCGTAAAGCCCATCAATGACAAGTGGTATATTAATATGGACAAGTCTGCTATGGAGGACTTCTGCTCGTCTATCCAGAACATAATCTCCGGTACTACAACAAAAGTGGTTTCCAAGCGGTTTTTTGGTATATCACGTAATATTCCTACCGACGTTGACATTACGGTACTCGGAAGCCAACATGGTATCATAGATGCTAAGAGATTGGGCCTATCTAAGTCTGTGAGAATCGAGTTTTTGGATTCTTTTGCGCAATCTACGTTTTTCAAGCATGGCCTCAGAGTGGGCTACGAAATTTTTCCTGTTTACGAGTTTAAGGACCTACCCAAATGCTGTTTTAAATGCCGATCACTAGACCATCTACAGTACTCCTGTCCCAGCGTTCTCCCGAAATGTGCTCATCGTCGAGGGCCGCACATATCAACAATAGATGAGCCATGCATTGCTGATCCCAATTGCGCAAATTGCGGCCAAAAACACCCTTCCTATAGCTTTTCCTGCCCCGTTATTAAGAATCGAATAAAGTGCAAATCCGCCTTTCAACCATGAGTGCATCAATCTCAGTTATTTCTTTCAATATAAATGGCACCAAAGATAAGGATTTTGTTATTGATGAGTTGTACGGTTCCTACGATTTGGTATGTTTCCAGGAGCATCTTCTCACTGCTTCAAGTTTAAATTTTTTGCGTCGAAGTCAGCACCATACTGCGTTCCTGAGTCCAGCAAAAGCTACTGGCGGTCGCCCTTCCGGTGGACTAGCCTGTGTCTTTAAACGGGACATTCATCTACCCTCCCCAGTACTCTTCTACTCCGACGAATTTTTTTTGGCTGTGCGTGTCGGCAGTATTGTATTTATAAACTCTTCACTCACATATGAAGGATACTCGATCAGATCCTTAACTAAATTCGGAAAGGCGTGTGGTCTGCTTAAGAATCTTGTGAATCCGGTACTGTTAAACTCTCTACAGTATATAATAATTGGGGACCTAAATACTGATATTAATCGATCTTCTGTGAGAAGTGAACTGCTTTTTGAGTGTCTTCCTTCATACCGCGTTGTGCCCAAATCCCACAATTTTTCATATGTTCATCATTCTGGAAGCACAAGTGATATTGACCATATTATTTGCTCGCCTGGTACTATCTCTTCTTCTGCTTCTGTTCATGTTAACGAGCAAGATACTGACCACATGCCAATTTCTGCGACATTTACAATGGATATTGATCCATCGGAAACCAATTGCTCGCGAGGAAAAGCGAAGTGGTTTGAAAAAAGTAATTGGAGCAAAGCCAATATACCGCACTACATCTCTACCTTGACAACCCTGCTTTCTACCATACGTGTTCCATATCATCTTCTTCAGCGCCAGGTACCTACGAATGGTAAAGCCGATATTGACTGTTATTATAACCATCTTGTGATGTGTATGAAAAGGGCAGAAGAAGCTGCCGTACCTCGACAATGTATTCGTAAAAGAACACAAAAACCTATCTGGTCAATTGACCCTTGTTTAAAGTCGATAAAAATTAAAGCAAAATTATGGCTCCAGATATTAATGAATGGGGTCGGCCAAGTTCTGGGTGTGTCGCTGATATCAAATGTAAAACTAAAACCAATTATAAACGTTATCTGAGGTCGGCCCGTTACCGCGGTATGGATTTCCCTGTAAGTAGGGAGGATTGGCGAAAAGTGATCAATTCTGACAAGATAAATGATGAAACTATGACAAGTAATTGCCTTCCAACTTCAGCTTGGTATAAACATTATTCTTCGATTTTTTCAGTGATTAATTATTCAGTGCATTCTGTATATACTCGCCTTCCTACCCCCCTCTTTAGTACAACGTTTTCGCAACGCCATATAGTGCCCATATCTTTTTCTTCCATAATGAATGCTGTTAAAAGTTTAAAATCTGATTCAATAGATAAGGATGGTATTTCTAAAAGGCATATGCCGATTGAATGCACCCCCCTTATATCTCACTTTCAGCTTCTTTTTCAAATGTGTCTATGTACTTCATACGTACCTGAGAGTTTTCTGTGTGGCACTGTTTCGTCAATTTTAAAAAGGGGAAAGTCACTGATTGATTGTTCTTGCTATCGACTTATTACTGTATTTGGTAATATTAGTAAGGTTTTTGAGTATATCCTTCTACCATTTTTGACTAAAAATATTATTGAGGATGAGAACCAATTTGGTTTTCGGAGTGGGGTGGGTTGTCAGCATGCACATAGGATTCTGTCTTCTCTATTGGCTGATAATTCTTCCAAAGGAAATGGTCTTTATATTTGTGCTTTGGATCTTTCGAAAGCGTTTGATAGTGTGGTCCATAGTCAGCTCATTTTTTCCTTGTATAATTCTTTGGTCAATCTCTCTATTATAATGCTTCTTAGGTTTTGGTATTCAAATTCGTTTCTTCAATTAGGATCTGCACCAGACACTATTATACGAACGCGGAGAGGAGTTAGGCAGGGTGGTGTTCTGTCCCCTATGCTTTTTAAGATTTGTATTTCTAGTGTGCTGGCTAAGATTTCAGGTACATACCTTTCTGGTCTTGCTAATGTTTCTTATCTTGCGTATGCCGACGACTTGCTTCTGATTAGCCGTCCCAAAAAGGGTCTTTCCAAAATGGTCTCTATAGTTTCTGATGCTTTCTCTGATATTGGCCTTTCAATTAATATAGATAAATGTGAGTTTCTTCCCTATAATGTATTACTGCTACTCCCCTTCACTGTAATAACTTCACTATCCCTCTTGTTGATTGTATTCGTTGGCTTGGTATCTCTATTACTAACAATCTTTCGAGCTTATGTCAGCGTACTGTTTGTGATATAAGTAAAAAGATTCAGATTGGTTATGCAAAAATTGTTGCAAATAGAGGGAAGTATAACAGACGTACGCTGGCTAAACTTTATTCTACTTTCTGTGATCATTCTGTCCTTTATGCTTCAGGTCTTTTCCCCTTCTTAATAATGGTAATTTAAAAAGAATTCGGATAAATTATTTCAAATTTTGCAGATTTCTTCTGTATCTTCCACCTTGGACAAAAAACCGGACTCTTGTTAAAAATTCTCAGTTCCTGACATAACTTTAAAGTTGGAGATTCTTCACAGACAACTCTGCAGTACAGCTTCTGCGCACCTATCCCCTCACCACCGTCTTATCCGTTTTTTTCCTTGACCTCGTGTGTGTATTTGTTTTTCTCTTTGTGTTTTTTGAATTTCATTTTTTGTGTGTATCTAATGTTCATTTTTTTTCATAGCTCGTTATTATGTGTGTTTATTTAATTTTTTGTATTAACGTAAAAAATTTCTATTGTCATTACTTTTCATTTTTTGTATGTTTTGCTTTTTTTGTGTGTATTTAATTGTTTGTACTCCACATTTTAATACTTTTATAGTGTTGTTGTGGGCAAGAAATAAATTATTATTATTATAACTGAAAACGCTTTTTCACTACTTATTTATGACACATTCTGTTTGTTTAAGTTTGATTGTTTATTGATTGTAATTCTGTATAGTCACGCTCAAGATTTTGCAAATACACTGTTTTGATAACCTGAGGACGCATGGCCTCATGATTTCTTGCCTTGCTACTTCGTCCTAAAGAGTCCCATCTCGAGGATCATACCTCAAAAATTTTGAGCAAATCATATCATACGTTTTCTTCAACAGTCTCAGAAAGTTTCAACTTGATCCCAAGCGTTTATAGAGATTAATGCCAAACACGCCTTTTTTTCTCCATAAACACTATCTGATAACACTATTTGCGCTATTTTGTGTCATTAGCCATGGGGCTGCAATGGTCATGTTGACCACGAAGCTGAACTTTTTAGATCTATGACTGTTCTATACAAAAAGTGTTAAAAAAGGGCCTTCAGGGGGTTGTGTCAAAAAGCAATTGGCCGTAAGGAATGATTCTAGAACATTCAACTCAATTAATCAAAGCCTCTCCTAGGTTTTTGCGAAAAAAATAATAATAATAAAAAAAAAATAAATAAAAAAAATGGATGGGAAACCCTAAGTCTAAGCTACGATGTCGACTCGTATGAGCTAAAGCCCTGGTGACTCTACTACTATTACTACTAGGTCATTTTAGCCCCATCTCACCTGAAGTCAACACAGCTATGCATGCTTCTCCTCCATCCCAATTATATAAAGCATCCGTATTTACACCCTCCCAGAAAGTTCCAATTTATCATAAATAATTTTTTTAGACATCCTCCCCTCTGGTGAGTCTGGTACCCAATACAATCCGTAAGAAATTTCTCTGGAATTCCTTTAGAATTTCCTCATCTATTTTTTCGATCACCGACACTTCAGAACCATCCGTGACCATTGTCATCATAATAGTTTCCAATAGTCTAATCTTGGTTTACAGACTTATCTTCCTATTCTTCCCAATTTTTTTCAACTGTGAAAAAAATACCCTGGGCCTTTGCTATCGTACATTTAACATCTTCATTGTACCCACTGTCTTTGCTAATAATGCTACCTAAGTATGTGAAACTGTCCACCGGATCGATCTTCCCATTACCCTACATCACCTCTTCACCATCATGTATTCCTAGTCTTAGTGAATTTGGTAAGGTTCAATTAGCGTATTTCTTTCAGGAGCAGCTTCTTTTAGTCCAATTTGCATTTGCACTGTATTAATAAGCAATGCTACTCACCTTGTCGACTGCATCATAATCTAGTGCACCAGTTCCATCCAACGAAGTACAAAGTAAATGTTGTGGCACTGTCTTCTTATTTACTCTACAAGCCATTTCTACAATTTTTTTGGCTTCTTCAAGACGACCCTGGTTTATGAGCCAGCGACACGACTCGGGCAAAAGCCTGGAACGCAGAAAATAAGACTCTAAGAACAATTCACAAACCAAGCCAAAATTTTTAACCTCTGGATATAAACTCCCCAAAAGTGGATAGATAAGATCTCAATATTACCCTGAAGTGAGAGATTCTGTGTTTATCTATTCTTTTTCTGAAACACTCAAACAATTTCCTCTGGCAGCAACAGAAGTTCCAACAGTTTAAAGACATCCACAAGTAAAATCAGGCACTAACACAGAAAGAGATAAACAACACAGAGATGAAATGACTATTTGAAAATGCGTTAAGGAAAAATCTAATTAATTCTTAGAATTCCACTGGGTAATATAGCAGGAAAGTCTGTGTCTATGTCTAAGAGAGACATGAGACCAGTCAAGGCCACTTATAACTGTGGCTTCTGAACAGAGATACCATACAACTTCTTTTGTATGCTACCGAAGCGTGGAGCCTTAACCAGCAATAAGAAAAGAAAATTACTGGTTTTGAAAGCAAGTAATCTCTAAGGGTTTCTGTGTATTTATTCATCAGAATGTTCTAAGACAAAATCATTAGGGAACTAGTAAAGTTATCCCTAATTACTGACATTAGCAGAACCCATTGATGGAGGTATCTTGGATTTTTCATTAGCATGCTGGACATATAAGCAAGAGAGGCCTCGAAAGACGTTATGGACCACATATGACGTCGACCTGTGTTACCTGAATACTTCACTTCAATAGAATGGAATCATATCCAAGCAGATGGTTGCACGTGTTATTCTGATGGCCGAGGGAGGGGGGTTCTACAAGATAAGCAAAATATTTTAATATAAGCACTAAGGCATTTCTTGTTCCAATTAAATAAAAAAAAGTTTTTTAATTGAAAGTAAGGAGCGACATTAAAACTCAAAACGAACAGAAATTACTCCGTATATGAAAGGGGCTTTTCCCTCCTCAGCGCCCCGCTCTTTACACTTAATTTTAACTCTTTCTATCAACTCTACTTTTTAAAACAGTAAAAAACAGTAAAAACTAGTTTTTTTATTTAATTTCTAAACAGTTTTGAATTAAAGCACGGTTTGATTTTGGCTCTCCGGATATGAATAATTAAAACGAAATTTGCATATTAATTTTTTTTTTAAGCTAAATGGCTTTCTCACAGCTTTGATCGAACGATTTTGAAAAAAAAAAACAGAAGCGGAGGATTGGGCCTAGTTACCCTAAAATTTTTGATTACTTAAAAAGGGAACTAGAACTTTTAATTTTTTACGAACGTTTTTATTCGTAAAAATATATGTAACTTACGAATTAACTTGCATAACAAACTTCTATATTAGTATGTTTTTACTACTTATATGAGGGGGTTCGCCCCCCGTCAACACCTCGCTCTTTACAGTAAAGCTTAAATTTTGTCCCAATTCCTTAAGAATGACCCCTGAATCACAAAGGACGTAGAATAAATAGTTGAAATTACTAAAAATACTTATGCGTAAAGAGCGAGGTATTAGGAGAAAGTGAGCCCCAGTATATACGTAATAGTTTCTGTTTGTTTTAAGTTTTAATACTGCTCCTTACTTTCAGTTGAAAAACTTTTTCATATATTTTTTTTAATGCTAGAAAATCCTGCGCCCCCCTTCATGGAAATTCTCTTCCCCTACGACAAATTCCTCCGTGGAGAGTTCCCCCCATATAATTCCCTCCCCCCAACCAAAAAATCTCCCTGAAAACGTCTCTACACTTCCCAATAACCATTACTATAATATCTAAATACTGGTCAAAGTTTGTAACTTGCAGCCCCTCCTGCGTGGACTTTGGGGAATAAATCTTCCCCAAAGACATAGTTATTAGGTTTTTCGACAATGCTGAAGAAACTGGCTGTCTCAGAATTTTGATCCGATGACTTTGGGAGAAAAAATGAGCGTTGGAGGGGGCCTAGGTGCCCTCCAATTTTTTGGTCACTTAAATAGGGCAATAGAACTTTTAATTCCCGTTAGAATTCGCTCTCTCCCGACATTCTAGGACCACTGGGTTGATACGATAACCCCTGGGGAAAAAAAACGAACAACCAAACAAACTAAACGCATCCGTGGTCTGTCATGTGGCAAAAAATGCAAAATTCCACAATTTTGTAGATAGGAGCTTAAAATTTCTACTGTAGTGTTCTCTGATACGCTGAATCTGAGGGTGTGATTTTTGTTAAGATTTTGTCACTTTTAAGGGGTGTCTCTCCCTATTTTCTAAAATAAGGCAAATTTTCTCAGGCTCGCAACTTTTGATTGGTAAGACTAAACTTGATGAAACTTACATTATTTAAAATAAACATTAGAATGCGATTGTTTTGATGTAACTATTGGTATAAAAATTTCGTTTTTTGGAGTTTCGGTTACTATTGAGCCGGGTCGCTCCTTACTACAGTTCATTACCACGAACTGTTTGAAAAGTGAACTAGAACTTTCAATTTGCGATCAAATGAACCCTCTCTGAAGTTTATACGAACATCCCTTCCACAAGAACCACATAAGCCCCCAAGGCATATCTTACAACACCTGTTTCCGGGCCCTGGGGGGGGGGGGTGTGCCGACAACGGAGTTTTTGTTACCTGTCCTTCGAACTATTTTGAAGAAAATGCATATGCGATTTTTTTTTATCTGATTCATTTTGGGAAAAAAGCATTTGGGGGAGGGGCAGTTGCCCTCTGATCTCTTTCTACTCTTAAAAAGTGAACTAGAACTTAAAATTTCAAATCAAACGAGCCCTCTATGAAGTTTATATGAGCATTCCTTCCATTGAACCATGTATTCCCCCAGGGCATAACTTACAACGTCTGTTCCCGGGCCCTGTGGGGTTGTTTCAGCACCAAAATATTTTATCTGACTTTTGAATTATTTTTAACAAAATATCTATCTCAAAATTTGTATCTGATAGATTTGGGGAAAAAGTGGTGTGGGGGGCTAGTTGATCCAAGATCACTTTTGACTTTTAAAAGGGGCACTGGAACTTCTGATTTCCTATCGAGTGAGGCCCTCCGAAGTTTGTACGACTACCCCTTCCATATGAAGTATCTATGGAAAATAATATTGGAGCCGTATGGCCTTTACTATAGGCAAAACTGTAGCGTTGCCTCTGATGTTCGATAGCAGTGGCCCAAAAACCAAGAACCAAAACAGCACAAAGGGTATTAAAACATAAGATGCCAAATCAGCCAAAAGTAGCATAAGCTACAAAGAAAAATTACTTTTAAAATAAGTTTCGGGGTTCTCAGGATTCTGCGAAATAATTTTTTTTATATCTTTTATTTTATTATTTTTAAAATCTGATTTTCAGTAAATTTATTCATACATCTTAATCTTAAAATATACATCATAACAGGTGGCATCAGCTATACCTTTGCCCCCCCCCCCCCAAAAAAAAGGAAAAATTACGATTATGCACAAAATATTTCTTAAATAAAGATTTTTGAATTCTTAAATAAAGAATATTTCAAAAAGCATGTGCTATTAGGAGTAGTTAAAAGAGCATATGCCAAATTGGCAAAAATTAATAGGCAACATATGTTCTTCGAATTTCTGATACTCTTAGGATTATGTATAGTGCTTTTTTCTTATTTTAGTATTAATTTTAGTTTAGCTTTTTTTATTCTATTTTCAGTAATATTTAATTGAAATATTTTATCATTCAGAAATTTGTAAAGGAAAGCATTCATCAAAGCAAATTACTCAGCATGATAATGAGCGTTGTAATTTTTTTCCTTTTCTAAAGTCCATGTTCATATCTTAGACGACTCCGGTTTTATTATCAGATTCAACGAAAACAAGTTTTTTTCAACTGAAAGTAAGAAGCAAAATGGAAGCTTAAAACGAATAGAAATAATTACGTAAATTAAGGAGGTTGCCCTTCCTCAGTACCTGGCTCTTCACGCTAAAGTTTTTAGTATTTTAAAAAACTAATTCTTATTATTTTAACTAAACCTCCCTTGTGATCCGGGAATCGTTCTCAGAGAATTGGGACAAAGAATCAAACTTTAGCGTAAAGAGTGAGGTAGGGACGAAAGGGCAACCCCCCTAGTATATGCAAAAATTTCTGTTTGTTTTAATTTTGAATGTTTTACCTTACTTTCAGTTGAAAAAACTTTTATTTTATTTACTTTCCGGTCCTTTTTTCCAATAATGCCGGAAACCCGTCTCCCCCAACATGGAAAAAGTTTTTTCCCTCCCCAAATAAAAGACCCTCTAGATTCGTGATTCCCAACGAGGGAGACAGGCCTTACCGGTGTGGCATGGCAATATTTTGATAGCTCACGGACAGGACACGCACCCTTAGGCGGACAATAGTTTAGTGCCTTACTTTCGAAGAAAGAAAAAATAGTTTTCACGTAAATGGCGTCACATTCATATGCACTTAAGGAACAAAAAAGATGCACAATAGTGTTGCAATGATGTAATAGGCTAAAGTGTACAAAAAGGTGTTGTATACAGACAGTATTTTTCATCAGAATAAGGTATGCCTAGTGGAAGCCCCAGAAAGAGATACTAAACTAATGGCGTTTTAGGTTTCCTCAGGGGAATACACGTAAAATTTTGAGTAACAAAATTTAAACATCCCGTGGGGGTATCGAGATTTTAGAAATACTTAGGTGGGACAAGGCTAAAATTACCAATAAAATCTCTCCATGTAAAACTGAGTCGAGAAAGAAAAATAGAGGCAAATAAAAAAATTCGTATAGGAATTCTTGGAAATTTCCCCAGTGTAGAATTTCACCTGAAAATTTAACCCCCCCCCGAAACTTCCCTACCTATGAAAAATTATACCTGTGAAAGATTTCCCCGAAAACCCCCCCTCCAAACCAAAAAATGCATGCATACTTCCAAATAAGAAACACTATACATAAACATTGAGCAAATTCCATAGCTTAAAGACCTTTCCCCAAGGGCTGTGGCGGTCATGCTATCTCCAAAAAATATAGTTATTAGACCTTTCAACTCTTTTGGACAAAATGGCTATCTGCAAATTTTGATCGGACGGCTTTGTGGAAAAATAACATGGGAGGTGCGTAGCAACCCTCCGATCTTTTTGGTCACTTGGAAAGGGCACTTGAAAATTTTAATTCCCGTTGGAATGAACCCCTTTCCGACATCCTGGGACCATTGGTTTAAAATAATCACTTCTGGAAAATCTTACTTTTTACTATACAGTTGAGGTTTCTCATCATTATTACCTTACTCTTTAGGCTGAGTTGATATTTTCATCAGAAACAAAAGTTTGTACATTATTTAACTGGTTAGCAGATAGTAATTAAACTAAATATCATTTTTAGTACTTAAAAAGGTTTTGAATAAACTCCACCCTAAAAAGAACGTAACCTTGGTCATTTATATGGTAATTTGTCTAAAAATTTAAAGAAAGTAATTATTACCACCAGTACGAAAGCAACAAGAAGCCAGGTGCACCATATATTAGCTGCAAAGTTCTCCAATCTTTTACAAAAATTGCAACAATTCCAAGGGAGCAGGAGCCAATGGCGAAGAAAATGTTTTGTATAAATCCAAATTTCAAACGAAATTCACTTCCAACAAATTCAGTTCCTAAAAAAAGAGTGTATCCTTATTAAAACGGAAAGTGTTGACCAAAACAAAACAAACTGTTTATGAATTACAAGAATAACCGAACAAACATATCATGGGGAGATTCTAAGCCCACATTTTCATTGGTGTTTTACGGACAAAATAATTCAATTAATGAAATGCCGCAAAATTGTACTTTTTCCACCCAGCAGGCTCAAACGAGGTTTCCAATTGGATTTTTTATCCGGTGTGTCTGTAAAAACGCCCATGAACACAGAGCATAAATTCATGCATACCTTAACGGAGAAGTCTCAATTAAGCTCAGAATTGAGAGACATGGGATAATAGATCCTGTGGATAATCTGAAATATGACAAATGAGCCAAAATTAAGCACAAAAATGCTTCTAGCATATTTGATTTACTTTAGATTATTATTAAATTGTAATCATGCACATTTAAAAATTAAAGTTGTTTTTAAAATTGCGTCACCTGGTTATGGCAACTCTAGTGCACATATGCCTTAAGATTACTGGGAGGTTGGTCTCTTTCCTGGGACGAGATCATACCTGAAGATTCGAAGCATATGTTTAGGGACAAGCTTTTCTGCTTTTCGTGGGTCCTCCTTCAGAACCATATGGAGGATTTTCGTTCCAAGTGCAACTAGTGTACATGGTAATAGACCACCAGTGCCACTACTGATGGTACTAAGGTCTGGTATCGTGATCAAGACGGTCCATGGTTTCTAGTGGACTATTCTCCCACCAATATTCGCAATTTAATAGGCCACCAGGGTCATTCCTGAAGCCACTAGTTTAAGTTTTCTGGCACCACGATGCCAAGATCAACTCTGACACGCCACAGATTGTGTGAGTTCTTCTTTTGGTGATTTCAGTGTTGTGGTCTTGTCCCACCCATAACCAGTAGAGATACGGCAAGACACATTTTGGTTAAGAGGGACCATCCTAACTACGCAGTTTCAACTCAAGGCTAATTAGAGAGCAAGTGAGAAATTATCCAGAATATTATGCAAAAAAGGAGTGCCAAAGATTACAAAATTTAAGAATAAAGGGGAAGGGTGAAACAGAGAGAACCAAAAATGGCAATTATCTAATTTAGCAAAAGAAAGAATCAAAACAAAATTTACCTGATAATCAGCGCCCCTAAAATCTCTTTCAGTGGGAAGAACATATTGTGATCAAGCCTGTAATATTGATGCTCAAGGGGTATAGAGTATTCCCTTTTATATTGCAGGCATATTTGCAGTAGTTATTTCAAGCCTGAGGTTTTCTCTTGAGAATATGTTCTATACCATTCAGTTATGGGTTTAAAGAGATCTGGTAACAGGGTATTCAGCTTATGCTAGTGTTTCCCAGTATGAATTTCCAGGTAAAGTTCTACCTAAAATAAGTGTGCTATTGTCTCGTTATTCTGTCAATTCGAAGGGATTTATTTTTTCTGCTCAGGATACTGAAGTCAATATTATACAGGCAAAAAAGTATATTTTCCACTATGAAATCATTCAGGCGAGGGTTGTCCATGTAAAAATTAAGGTATTCTTAGTAATTATAGATATTAGCTTAGATTAAAATTTAACTTGAACTTCATATAAACGACAATTCATCTTTATGCTACTCATCATCATCACAGTCAAAAAGCATTTCGTATTAGGAAAAGCCCTTTTCTACGGAAATTCTTGTCTAAAAGTTTTCTTTTTTTAAGAAGAACAAGAAGGTGTGCTAATCATACAATTGTCGTAAGAAGTTGACAGAAGCAGGTTGGGGCTTTTTCTCATACGCCCAAGCCCCCCTTTAATAGTTGTGATCGGCTAGCACCAAGAATAGAAGACGTAAAACAGGGACCAAGTTTTGCTTTTCGATGTAATTATTCATGATCCTTAATTTTCTTTGGTCAGCAATTGATTAAAAGCTTTTTTTCTGCCGTCCTAGTTCATACTAACAATTTTCTATTAGAACAGATAATATTGTTTTTCACTGACACAAACTCAGCTGTTATTTTTAAAAGGGTTGCATAAGCCCTTTTGGTCCAAAATGAGTTGGGTATGTTTCATCAGCTCGAGGAATTGAGTCGTGCAGTCAGAATTGTTTTATCTTCTACCGTTATGAAGATAAAAAAGACATACGCCACTTTTCGACGTGGATCCCATGGCCAGAAAGGAGACACGTACAGAGCACATGTCTCCTTTCTGAACCTGTTATTCTGGACTCCTGGCATATTTGGCATGTGTCTCCTTTTTGGCTTAAAAATCAACCGAATATCAGGATATTCATCATATTTGAAAAAAAGGAAAAGTTGTTGTAAAGTGATTGAGAGCACAATGTACCCTAGAGTATCGGTCCCTCATAATAATGGCGATGAAGAAACCAATAAATATCTATGCCTAAATGAAAGTGAACTTAAGTCTTTGCAAAATGGATATATACTTGATTTGGACATTGTTCAGAGCTTGTTTTATGACAAAAATCCTTAGACGCTATACTCAAACAATGGAAAAGACGAGAAAATGGACGAATTGAAAATTGTGTGTAGTGACGAAACTGAAGTATTCTAAGAATAACACCGCAATGTTCAAATTTCACACCACCCCAAAGATGAGAAGCTAAATGGTTTCCACTGGTGCCTCCAAAGACGAGAAATTTAAAGGCTTATTCAGACACGGTGAAGTTTCTAATATTGCTTCAGATGAGGCTTTAGCAGTTTAGCAAAATTTAAGTGAGAGCAGCAGAATTTAGAAATAATGCGACACAAAAAGCAAGAAAACAAAAAATCATGTGTTCAGTAGTGCAGAAGAGCACAAGAGAAGAAAAGCAAGTATAGACAAAGCCAAATCAAAGAGCCCTAGATGTCCGGCTAACTACAAAAGGAAATGTTCAGTGTTACATATAGAAATGCTGGAGGATATACATGGCGAATACTCGGCTCTGGACTACCAGGAATACTTAACCTATTTAGAAGCACTAATAGAGCCATTAAAATTTACAGGAGAAGGGTGAAAGTGGATGGTTGTCAACCACCTAAGAAAAAGATGAGTTATAGCTATTTTTACCTCTGAAGTCTTGTGATGATGGTAGTAGAGAACCATTACCTGTAATTGCATGATGAAAAAGATTTATGTGGATACTGGGATTTTCCAGTATGAAGCGGATTGAGAAGATCTACAGGAAGATTGTCAAGGAGTCTTTGACTTTTCCAGTTAAGGAGAGTCGTGGTGGACAAAGCAACGGCAAAGAGACAGTGCATAAGGAGCTTGTCGAGTGGCATATTGAGTCCTTCAGACCAAGCCAGCCACAATATCGTCGACGTAAACAGTCCAGGCGTGAGATATTTACCTAGAGAAGCCACTGTTCAGTTCATGCTCAATGATTTTAAGAAAAACTATCCAAATTAAAAATATTCACGTGCTTTTTATGCCGCTGTGATGCATACCACTAACGTATATTTGAGAATGATAAGCCACAGAGTGATACATTTGAGTCTTGTGACACTATGAAAAAAGCAGGTAAAAATTAGCATCTAATTGAATCAGACAAGGAGGAGACAAGGAGGTAATGGACAACTATAAGCAAATGGCACGAAAGGCACAAAAGTAGCTAATAAAAGAGGAGTTCTGTGAAATCAGGAAGTGTTCCAAGATCGCGCATTGTATAGTGTGGCATGAAACCATTTACGGCAGAGCTGCTTTTGATGTGGTCTCAACCATATATAGTCTAATGAATGATCTGCAAGAAGTGAAAAAATTTCTTTTGTGGTGTGACAATTGTTCAGTCCAAGATTAAAGTTGGATTATGCTTAGTGCCCATGTTTGCATCATGAATCAGAGTTGGGGACCGACACCATCAGACTGAAGTACCTTACCAAGGGTCAAACACATATGACAGTAGACACTACCTATTGTTGCATTGAAGAGAAATTAAAAAATCGGGCTATTGTCGAGTATATGAGGTATCTAGTAACCCTGATGCAAAATTTTAGAAAAAAAGGCACTCAAATGAAAATTCTGGGCACGGCATATTTTGTTTGGAAAAATGAAAGAGCAACAAAAAGTGCCTCTAAAATGAATCGGTCGTGCTGAAGAGAATTGTCCAGGCTAATTTTCAAAAGGGTCAGAAAGACCTACTTTATGATTTCGACGACACTTTACAACGTTTTGGCTTTCTCAAACAGAACAGGCATAAAATGTTTGCCATAGAACTTCAAGGGTCCAAGAGAGATTAAAAAAAGAAAAAACAAAGAATTCTGAGACAGTCCACACACATTTCTGATGAGTGGAATAATCAATTTTGGCTTAACTTGCAAGTGAAGGAAGAGTCAGCTGATCTAACTGTGTGTTTTGAAGGATTTCAAGGCTATAATATTCAGACAACAATCAAATAAGTTACTTACCATTCATTTCTTTTCATACATTCGAGCATAAGTAACCTAAGCAGAATTTCATACTAGCCAACATACTAGCAAACATTTTTTTTTCCGTTCTGGAATACGAGGAGCTTAAACTTGTTACCCATTATTTAAACATCATCCATTTGGCGTGTCTTGTGCAAGTAAATTTTTCAGTGTTCTAAAGGGATTGTGCCAATTACTTATTCCTTATATTTTACTTTTGTATTATTCGAAGTTATACCGGTAGGTTTTGCCTATGATTCAGTTCCTTATTATTTACTTTTGTATTACTTGAAATAAAAGAAGTATATGATCTGAAATCTTGGAATACAAAGAGAAAGAAGAGTCTATGAACAGGTAGAGTTTGGCGAAAAAAAGTTTCAGAGTACTTTGACGAAACAATGGTCTCCAGGAAATTGGGCACCAAAAGGAGTTTCAGACACGCCTGCTGACCCTTGGCTCGTCATTGCCTTATGAGTACATGCCTCTCTTATTCCTAATGTGCCCTAATTTAAAACGACGAGTTTCCCAAAAATAGTGGGGATATGTCCAAATTCTCTTCATACAGGCCAATTACAGTTGTTTGGAACCTATCCCGTCAGTACAACACGATTTTTTATATTTCATGGATGTAGCTACGATCTAAACTACAGAAGATGCAATGTTCACGGTTAATCGGTTAAATCATGACGAACTAAACAATTGTCGCAAATTTGCTTCAAATTTGGCATTAAGGGACTTATCACGATTAACAAAATTCGGTTTTAATGGGTAACCCAATCCCTCTCTGAAATTAGTTGGTCATGTTTCATAGGGGGTGGCTAGGACTGATTTCATAAGTGCCACAGTTTTATCGGATTATGTCTAACTTCAAGAGAAGCATTTCCAACATTTTGAGCTTGAGCTTAGTCCACAACTCAATTGTAAATATTTTTGGTATCTCGAAAAACACGGTCCATTAGAAAGTTTATCGCAATTGCGCCAAAGTCAGTATGAGAATTTGGTCTTATATTTTGCACGCTTCACACAAGGATTGTCCCAAACTCTTTTACGCGTAGCTATACGAACGCCGAAAAACGGTACTGAATTTATATCAGAATATTTTAACGCATGGACAATTTCGGCACAAAAAATATTGAGTGCTACAAGATCCTTTTCACACCCAAATGTTAGTAAGCAAAATGACACTTTTATCTTACTTAGTATAAAATCCAGGTAACTTTGGTATAAGGCGGTGGTAACTCTTTTTTTATCTCATTCTTTGCGCCAGTTGTGTTCAGAAAGACTAAAGAATAGAGCTTGGAAAGGGACTGATAGCTGGATTTTGAGGGGATTACTACATGCAGCTTCATCGTCGACTAACACTGAGCTACCTCTTGTATCGAAATTCACGAAAAAATGATCTATGTCAAAAGTTGAGCCGGATACCCGGTGACTAAACGTAAGCTGATTTTCTTTATGTACTTGAGTATAAGACGGAGAAAAACTATATTAAAATCTAGAAAACAGTCTACGATTTTGTGAGCTACAGTTTAAGTCCCCGCATACTATTTTGTTGCTCTGATGCTTCGTTAACAACCTGCTAAGGCGTGAACAAGCTCGTCTAAATTTGGGTTCAGACTTTTGGTTCCAGTAGTATCTTGGCAAATAAACGTTCACGAGAACAAGGCTTATTCTACAGGCAAACTTCACAGCCATAGAAAAACTGACAGGCATCAAGTTAATTACCTATTCAGATAATTACTGACAATGACAGTGAGGCCTCCGCTTGGACGACCCACTGCCAAGGACCTCTTGGCAGGGTGAAACAGGTAAGTCTTATTTGGCACTTGATTGAAAATATTCATATTTTCGCTCTTAAGCAGGTCATTTTGGACGCGTTCAATGTCACGTTCCGAGATTCAATCATACCGAAACTGCAACTTAGCCAAGTTTTGCCCACATATTTTAAGAGAATATATCGATAAACTTGTCACCATTATTTTGATGATCACTTTTAGAGCAGAATAACTAAGGCAAAATGCAGGGTGATTTCCACTGTTCCATGGTTTCCAGCACACATAACGCATTTTGGTTTAAATTCGGTACAGTCCTTTGTAATAGGGCCAAGCGACAGACATTTATAGCAGAATTTTGGCACAGACTGGAAATGTTCGATTTGAAGGACATGTGGCCCATCTTTAGACTGTTTTAAGCTGCGGCATCAATGGAACCCTTATCCTTGAGCCGGAGTTTGACGGAGAGGGAGTTCACAAGATGTTTCAATTCGTCACCAGAGGGGCATACGAGCTAAACTTGAGCCTCGGTAACATCCTTAGGAATGTTCTTTGCGACGGCCTCAAATCTACGCTCTCGGATGACGATTCTTTAAAGCACTGTAATTTAAGAAAATTGAAAATTTCTATTTCTACTCCAGGTTTTTAATTTTCTGTTTTAAGTCATTAACGGTACAACGCTAGGAATTCTTAGAGATTCTGATTATCAAACGTTAGCAACAATTGTCTTTTACCTCGAGAGAGTACCATTCCTAGTGAACTTGCTGATAATATCTTTTTCTTAGGGCGAGGCACACATGCCTTGAATTATAATTTGGCTTACCAAGAACATTCAGGATCTGATATAACCCAATGATAGATGCTCCAGCAAAAAAACGGAGGACAAAGAACATTTCCGGGTTAACTGAGAAAGCGGCAGCAGTTTGCGCTATAGCGGCGATTGTAACAACAACTATTAAGGTTTTAAGTCTACCAATCCTAAAAGAAAAAAGTCAATTTTGAAAACAAGTAAAAAACAAAGGTCAAAAGGTACATGGTGATAAAGTAAAGGGCAATCCTTCTCGGTAGTTACGGGACCCTTAGGGAACAGATATTTCCTTACAAACGGCATGTACCTTTTTTAAAAATGATTTTTAAGCTGATTCTAAACATCTAAAATACATTTTGTCGATGCTTTCCCGTCAGGGGCGAAATTGATGTTAATAGAAACTAAACATTAAAACTCACCATTTCTACATCCTTTTTATTGAGGGTCCATGCCATTAGAACAGGTAACAATCTGGCCTTTGCAAACAGCCGTTGTAAAGAGCCATGTTCATTCAACGTATTGTTTTTCCCTTGTCATTTTGTATCCAAAACAGGGATGGAAAAACTTGGAAGGGTATTAGTTTGATCGAAATTGAATTTAATGACATTTTAATGAACCAAATATGATCAAGGATAAACAACCCTGTCCAGTTGCCTTTTTTGCTACCCACCCCCTCTGACGCCAAAAACATTCGATAAAAGTTTTTAGACAAGCATTTCCCTCAGAATAACAAAGTGGTGGAACAAATTTGGCACCTGGAAAAATGGGATCTCCACAACCCTTGGGGAAAGGGAGGTAAATCAATAAATCACACAAATTGTCAACTGTTTAGAGATAGGTTTTATAGTAGAAATGGAGGGTATGTCCGATCTTGCACCATTTTTCTCTGGTATAAGAGGACCATGAATTTAATTGGTGGAAGAGGAAAGTCATTAGTGGTCCTGGAAAAAGGACGAATTTTTCCTAATGTAAGTTATTAAAATGTTGCGTAAATTGTTTTGCCAAGAGGAGTCTCACTACAAAAATTGATTGGTTTAGGAGGCAAATTTTCCTCAAAATAGGACCAAAGCTAGGCCATAAGAGCCACTAGCAAATCCAGGGGTCTGGGAGCCCTGCCCCCAACATCTATTCTGGTGCCTCTTTTCGCTGTTTTATTTTCTTTTTTCACTCTTTTTTAGAATAAGTTCGTCTATTTGTTCAATTATTGGCACCTTTGTCACTTTGAACCCCCCCCCCCAAAAAAAAAAATTGCTCATTGGCGCCTTTGTCACATTGCCCCCTCCTAGATTTTGCTCTATATTCGCACCTTTTGAGAACTTTCTTTTGCGTTTGATCGAAACTTTTATACTTAAGTCCTTGGCCTAAGGAGCACCAAATGCATATAGAATAACTGAAATTGAGCATTGCTTCATCCAAAACTAGGGTCTGAAAAAAGGCCAGAAAACTCTTTATGAACGGCTTGATACATGAAATCACAAGTCCCTTGGTGATGGAGTACCTAATAAAATTATTTTGTGGACGTGTGAATCCCCAAAAATGGGACGCTAGAAGGGCCCGTTCATGTTGCAAGCCCTGGGCCAACTCATAAAAAAGCAGAAAATAATTGACTTGCCTGAAAACTAAGTCCTTAAAAGGCCAAAACCGCCTTTTCGGAACAAATATAAATTTAAAGCTGTAAGTTCCAGGTCTAAATAGACCCTAATATACACGAAATATATTAGGTTGGAAGCAAGTCCCCCTCCAAAATTGACACGCACAAAGGACCATTTTTTCGGACTGGCTTGTAACTTTAAAGAATCGTTACTGGGCCAAGAGGGCCATACATTTGTAACGGGAAGGGGAGACTTGTTAAAGAGGCAAGACACGGGCCTATAAAATTTTTCACCTTGATAAGTAGGAAACTTACGATCGTAAGTCCTTGAGCCAAGTGAGGCCTGACAGGGCCAAAGTAGCCTCCATTGAGACAAAAAATAAGAAAACTGATCTGGTTGTATTTATTTGCGATGTCTGACTTTTAATATTTGAGACGACACACTAAATTTTTTTTGTAAATGTGCTTATTTTAAACAAACAAAAATATACAACAAAATAGAGTATGAGCAACATGAATAAAAAAAAAAATAAATAAAGCACAATTTTTTCAAATGAAAGTTAAGACTGAGGATAAAACTTAAAACGTAGCAATAATCGTCCAATATGTAAAGAGGACTACCCCAGTTGACGCACATGCTCAGCACTAAAATTTGATTTCTTATTTCGGCGTATTCTGAGCGATTGCTCAGATACAAGAGCTATTTGACTGAACCATAAAACTTTTTTAAACTGTCCATGTCAATGAACGACCAGCAAAAAAGAATTTTACTAGCAGTAAAAACACAATTTTGAAAAAGTTCACCTATAAAAAAAGTAAATAATCAAAATATTTACTTAAAATTAGATTAGAATACAAAAATTTCAAACTGTTAAGTTGTAAATTATTTGTGAAAAGTTATAGTTACAAAGAAATTCGTATAGCAATAGAAAAGGAGGTGGAGAAATGGTAGAATGAGGTACGATCTTAATGAAAATGATCAGATTCAGCAAATCAGTGAACCCAAGAGTTTGTGTTTAATTTTTCTATCTACAAAAAGATGGAATTTTGTATTGTCCAAGGATCCAATGATTTTTTCTTCTCAACTACATATTAAGTTTCTCAGATTAATATGGAGAGGAGGAGGTAATTTAAACCCAAACACATTTATTTGAAAAATATTTGGATAATGGGTTCAAACCAATACAAGAGCAGCAGCTTTCCTTTGTGCGGGAATATTTGAATGTAAAATGAAAAACTTGCTTTTTGTCTCACTGTTGTTACTTCTGTCTAACAGTTCGTGGTAACCAACTATTGTAAGGAGCGACCTCGCTCAATAGTAACCAAAACTCTAAAAATTGGAATTTTTGTAACAATAGTTACATCAAAGAATCGAATCTTAATGCTGATTTTAAATATATATTTTTAGAAAATAGGGGAAACACCCCATAAAAGTTATAGAATCTTAACGGAAGTCACACCATCAGATTTAGCGTATCAGAGAACCCTACAGTAGAAGTTTCAAGCTCTTATCTACAAAAATATGGAAATTTGTATTTTTTGCCACAAGATAGGTCACGGATGCGTGTTTATTTGTTTTTCTGTTTTTTTGTTGTTGTTTTTATTTCCAGGGGTGATCATATCAACACAGTGGAATGTTGCGAGAAGGGTCATTCTAACAAAAATTAAAAGTTGTATGCCCTTTTTAAGTGACCACAAAATTGGAGGGCACCTAGGCCCCCTCCCACGCTCATTTTTTCCCAAAGCAACCCAATCAAAATTCTGAGATATCTATTTTATTCAGCATAGTTGAAAACCTAATAACTATGTCTTTGGGGACGACTTACTCCCCCACAGTCCCCATGGGAGGGGCTGCATGTTATAAACTTTGACCAGTGTTTGCATGTTGTAATGGTTATTGAGAAATGTACACACGCTTTCAGGGGGACTTTGTTGGTTGGGCGGAGAGGGGTTGAGGGGAGGGTTTTATGCGGGGGAACTCTCCATGGAGGAATTTGACATTGTGGAAAAAATTTCCATGAAGGAGGCGAAGGATTTTTTCGCATTTTTCTAAAAAACAATGAAAAAATAAATATGAAAAAGTTTTTTAACTGAAAGTAAGGAGCAGCATTAAAACTTAAAACGAACAGAAATTATTACGCATATGATTGGTTCACCTCCTCCTAATACCTTGCTCTTTACGCTAAAGTAATTTATTAATTTGAACTATTTATTATACGGCTTTTGTGATTCAGGGGTAATTTTTAAGGAATTTGGACAAAATTTAAGCTTCAGCGTAAAGAGGGAGATTTTGACGAGGGGGTGCACCCCCTCATATACGTAATAAAAGCAAACGAACATAGAAGCTCGTTACGTAAGCTAATTCGTAAGTTACGTATATTTTTACTAGTAAAAACGTTCGTAAAAAATTAAAAGCTATAGTTACCTTTTTAAATAGCCAAAAAATTAGAGAGTAACTAGGCCTACTCCCCCGCTCCTTTTTTTCTCAAAATCGTCCGATCAAAACTATGAGAAAGCCATTTAGCCAAAAAATAAACTACTATGTCATATTGCCAATTTCCTTTAAATTACTCATTTGCTGAGAGCCAAAATCAAAACACGCATTAATTCAAAAACATTCAAAAATTAAATAGGAAAAAGTTTTTTTTTAACTGAAAGTAAGAAGCAAAACTAAAACTTAAAATGAACAGGAATTACTCCGTATATGAAAGGGGCTGTTCCCTCCTCAAGGCCCCGCTCTTTACGCTAAAGTTTTTACAATTTTAAAAAGCGTATTTGAGAGAAAGTGTTAAACTTTAGCGTAAAGAGCGGGGCGTTGAGGAGGTAAAAGCCCTTTCATATACGGAGTAATATCTACTCGTTTTAAGTTTTAATTTCGCTCCTTAATTTCAGTTAAAAAAAATTGCTTTTTTTATTTAATACTCTCTAAAACCCTATATAGAACAAGAGCTAGGAGCTCAAATGGCACTTGTGACGAGGCCGGAAGAGCCAATAGCCAAGAGCTCATATGGTATGAGCTCTAGCAAAATGGTAAAAATCAATAGATTGATTTAAAAGGAAAATCAGAGGCTTAATGCCGGTCAGGATTTAAAATAAGTGCTCTGAGTCACGAGGTTGTTTCTAACTATCAAAATTCATTAAGATCTGATCACCCACTCGTAAATTTTTTACTCATCTTTTTCTAATTTTTCTTCTCCCTTTAGCTCCACAGATGGTCTAATCGGGAAGAACGACTTTATCAAGTCAATTTGTGCATCTCCCTGACACGCCTACCGATTTTCATCGTCCTGGCACGTCCAGAAGCACCAAACTCACCAAAGCAGTGAACCCCACCCCCTAAATCTCCCAAAGAGAGCGGATCCAGTACGTTTACGTCAATCATGTATCTACGACATTTGCTTATTCTACCCACCAACTTTCATCCCGATCTCTCCATTCTAAGCGTTTTCCAAGATTTCTGGTTTCCCCCTCCAACTCCCCCAATGTTGACAGATCTGGTTGGGATTCGAAAAAGAGCTATGAGAAATGAGTTCCTTCTAAATATCAGATTTCATTAAGATCCGGTCACCCGTTCTTAAGTTAAAAATACTTCAGTTTTTCCAATTTTTCCAAATCATCACCCCCAGCTCTTCAAAGAGAACGGATGCGTTCCAATTATGTCAGTCACGTATCTATAACTTGTGCTTATTCTTTCCATCAAGTTTCATTCTGATCTTTCCACTCTAAGCCTTCTCCAAGATTTCTGTTTTCCCCTCCAATTCCCTATGTCCCAGATCCGATTCAAATTGAAAATGGAGCATCTGAGACATAAGATCCTTCTATATATCAAGTTTTATTAAGATCCGATCACCCACTCGAAAGATGAAGAAACCTCAATTTTCAAGTTTTCCTAGAAATCCGGTTTCCCCCACCAACTCCCCCCAATTTTACTGGATATGACCACCGGATGTGACTCCCCCCCCCCCAATGTCAATGTCATTGTTTGGGATTTTAAATAAGAGCTCTAAAGCACAAGACCCTACTAAATATCGAACTTCATTAAGATCTGATCACCCATTCGTAAGTTACAAATACCTCATTTTTTCTAATTTTTCCGTGTAACCCGCCCCCCAGCTCCACCAAAGAGAGTGGAACCGTTCCGATTATTTCAGTCACGTATCTTGGAAATTTTTTATTCTTCCCACCAAGTTTCATCCTGATCTCTCCGCTTTAAGTATTTTACAAGTTTTCCAGTCCCCCCCCAAATCCCCCAATGACGTTGGATCCAGTTGGGATTTAAGATAAGAGATCAGAGTTACAAGGCACATCTAAATATGAAATTTCATTAAGATCTTATCACTCCTTCGTAAGTTAAAAATACCTCATTTTTTCTAATTTTCAGAATTAACCCTCCCCTCCCCCAACTCCCCCAAATAGAGCAGATCCGTTCCGGTTATGTCAATCACGTATCTAGAACTTCTGCTTATTTTTACCACCAAGTTTCATCCCGATCCCTCCACTCTAAGCGTTTTCCGAGATTTTAGGTCCCCCACTCCTCTACATGTCATAGGATCCGGAGCGGATCTGGTCTGGTAATGTCAGTCAGGTATCTTGGACTTGTTTTTTTCCCACCAAGTTTCATCCTTATCACTCCGCTTTAAGGGTTTTCCAAGATTTCCGTCCCCCCCCAATGACGCTGGATCCGGTCGGGATTTAAAATATGAGATCTGAGTTACGAGGTCCTTTAAAAGAGAAATTTCATTAAGATACGATCACTGCTTCGTAAGTTAAAAATACCTGATTTTTTTCTAATTTTTCAGAACTAACCCCCCCCCCCCAACTCCCCCTAACAGAGCGTATCCTTTCCGGTTTTGTCAGCCAAGTATTTAGAACCTCTGCTTATTTTTACCACCAAGTTTCATCCCGATCCCTCCACTCTAAGCCTTTTCAAAGATTTTAGCCCCCCAAAACCCTCAATGTCACTAGATCTGGTTGGGATTGAAAATAAGAGCTCTGAGACACGATATCCTTCTAAATATCAAATTTCATTAAGATTTGATCACCCATCCGTAAGTTAGAAATGCCTTATTTTTCTATTTTCCCGATTTAACCGTTCCCCCACTCCCCCCAGATGGTCGAATCGGAGAAACAACAATTTCTAATTTAATGTGGCGTGGCTCCTGATACGCCTGCCAAATTTCATCGTCCTAGCTTACCTGGAAGTGCCTAAACTAGCAAAACTGGGACCGATAGACCGATAGACCGACAGACCGACAAACCAATAGAATGTGCGATCGCTATATGTCACTTGGTAGATACCAAGTATCATAAAAACAAATATACTAAGATGCACTCAAGTGAACTTTCATTTATTCGAGAAGCACTTTGATAAACGAAACAGTATTGAAAATATGTTCTCTTTTCTTGAAAGCAGAAGTTAAAGTTTAGCGCAATGAGCGGAGATCTTAGAGAGCCGTAGCTTCCCTCGTATATAGAGTAATTCATTAAAAAGCATTTCCACAAAATGAGTTTTTAAAAATCTAGAGAGTTAGTATTTTACTGAAAAAATTCAAATGATTGTGCATTGTCAATTTAATATCAATATGGTGATATTTATTCCTTAAAACTTAAATTAATTTTTGGATTCTTAAAGTTATTACAGTAAAAAAATTTAAAAGAACTTTTTCCTAAAAGTTTCTACTTAATGCATTAGTTTCATTAGTTTCAGTAACCGTAGAAGCAGCATTAAGTTGTATACTCACAGTATCTTCAGGCTAGTTCGAAATCCGCATACTATAAAGGTGTATAGGTGAAATTTTCCGAGAATGTTTCTGTTGTACGAATGGAAACCTGCTATCCCTATGCAGGCTGTCAAAAGGGCGTTTTCAACAATATCTTAGGAACAGTTTCGTGTATGAAACTAAAACTTACAGCACACTACGTTTATCAATCAGCCTTTTTTCTTAGGCAAATCAATATACGTCTAGTCTCTATAACGGTTCTGGGCATAGTAAATGACGGTAAAACTTTTTGTTTTCAGACACGAAATGGCTGTAAAGCATGGAACTATTGGGTGATTAAGAGTTGGGAGTATGCCTTTACTTGAGGTGGTCCTCTGAAGGTTTTTTCCTGGCCCTCGTAGGTTTTTAAACCAAACTCCTGAACCCAAAGTCCTGATTTTGCAGGGACCATGAATGTTTTTTAAAGAGCAACCAAGGAATCTTGATTTGGTGGGGCTCAGAAGGTTTTTTAAACACTCAAAGAAATTTTGAAGTAACAATCAAATCCTATTGCATAACAATCAAAGTAAACATTCACCATTACGTAATTAACACATGGATCTCTTAAAAAACCCGCCCTATTACATAACAGCCAAAAAATCCCGATTTGACGGGGCCCTGATGGTTTTTTAAGAACCCGAAGAAACTCTGGCGTAACAATCAAACCCTATTGCATAACAACCAAAGTAAATATTTCCTCTTGCGTAAAAGACAGATGTATCTTTTAGAAAACATTTCCTATTACGTAACAACCAGAGAAATCTTGATTTGGCGAAGCCCTAAAGGCTTTTAAAAGAACAATCAAGGAAATCATAATTTGATGGGGGCCCTAAAGATTTTTCTAAGAATCAAACAAACTATTCCGTAAGAACCAAAGAAATTCTGATTTGGTGACCCCTGAGGGTTTTTTAAACACTCAAAGAAACTATGACGTAACGATTAAACCCTATTACCTAACAACCAAAGTAAACATTCCCTGTTACGTAAGAGACACCTCCACCTTGTAGAAAACATTCACTATTACATAACAACCAAAGTAAACCCTCCATATTACTTAATTAACGCATGCATCTCGAAGAAACATTCCCTATTACGTAACATACACCTGCTGGCTGCCGTCGGAATGGAAAGATAGGGATATCATGAGAATCGTGGGATAGGAATGTCATGGGAATGGTTGGATATGTGTGTCAAAGTGATGGAGGAATATGTGTGTCATAAAAAGCAGTGAGAGGGTACTACCCACTTTTTTCAATCCATATAATTTGAACAGTAATTGGCAAATGAAGTACTTGAAAGTACAAAGTGACTATATTCATTGAAGTCTTCAATGTTTTCAGGAAAAACCAGCTTGAAGGTTAGTGCATAAAGTTGAGTTGAAGGAGTTGCTTTATTACACATTGGGTAAATGCAATATATTCTAAATGGTTTAATTTCAATTTTTTTCACTTAAAGTAGACTTTCGTTTTTTATCTCATATGATTTGAAGGAAAAGCCCATATTCGTCAAATTAAACTTACTTGTCTGCAATTGCTCCAAATGAAATCGATCCAAAAACCATACCAATCATGTATGCAGATGCTAAAACAGGCTCAATCCAGGCTTTTTCACAGACAAGGTTAAACTAAAAGATAAATTAACAAATAACTTTAAAAAAATTAAAAAATAACTGTTCAATAATATTGTTTTAAATTTTTATTAAAACAGTTAGTGTTTTCTTATAATTATAAATTATTTTTAATAATTAGTTTTTTATCCATTTAAAAAGTGGAGCTGTGAGAAAGAGTCAAACTTTAGCGTAAAGATTGGGGCGTTGATGAGGAGACAACCCCTTTCATGTACGGTATAATTTCTGTTCGTTTTAAGTTTTGATGTCGCTCCTTACTTGCAGTAAAAAAAAACTTGCTTTTTTTATTTAATCCATCAAATAAAAACATATCTGTGATTATTTGGGGATGATTTGCTTTTGGTTTGGCCCCGGATAGATGACAAAAAACTTCCATTTATGTGACCTATCATCCTTCATCTGTATACTACGACCTACCGTCATATCTATCATAATGACGGGTAGTATAATATGACAGAGTCCTATCGGGGGTTTCTTTTTTTTGAGGGGCGTACAAAAGTATTTTTGGGGGGGTTTACAAAAACAAACTAAAAAAGTATCAAAATTTGCCTATTTCATTCTTGTTACGTTTTTGCGAGTCGGGCGGGTAAACATTTCGGGGGGAGGGTCAAACCCCCTAACCCTCCCTTTGGATACGGGCCATGCCCTGTGATTTGGGACTGAACCATATTTTTCGTTCATCTTAGTATTTTATCTACGGTTATTCAAAATAGTAACTAAAACAATCGAGGAAGGGCTAACTCTAACGGAAATCAAAAGTTCTTGTGCCTGTTTGAGTGACCAAAAATGTTGGAGTGTAATGAGCCCCCTCCCAAGCTCATTTTTCCTCAAAGACATTTGAACCAAATTTTAAGATAGTAAATTTATTTAGCATAGTTGAAAGCTTCAATAACTATGGCATTAGTGATGACATCCGCCTCCATAGTCCCCGGAGAAAGGGCTGTATGTTACGAAATTTTGCCTATATTGTTCATATTTAGTATCTGCTATTGGGTAATGTACTGACATTTGGGGGGGGGGAATTTTCAGCGAGGGAGGGGACGGGGATGATTCTCCATGACAATGAATTTTCTGCGGGGAGAAAAATCTCGGTAAAAATTTTCCAGGGGAAATTTTACACGGGGGGGGGGACAAGAAGACATCCTGGTGTGAACTGAACAACAGTCAGAAATTTAATTTAAAAAGAATTTCAATTGATATTAAGGAACAACATTAATATTTAAAATAAACAGAAATTATTATGTTATATTAGGGGACTGCCCCTCCCTTAACTCCTGCTCTATACGCTAAACTGTGTCTTTTTGTCCAGCTTCTTTAAGAAAGACTATTCAAACACGAGGACCGTTGATTTTGAATGAGAATTATTTTCTAAGAGCTTTAAGACTTCAGCGTTAAGAGCCAGGGTTGAAGAAGAGAGTGTCCCCCTGAAATACAGAATAGTCTTTATTTGTTTTAAGTTTTAACGTTGCTCAATAGTTTTAGCTGAACAAAATTGTATTTATTTACTTAATCGGTTACTAAAACACAAACAAGGATACCAAACAAAGATACAACAACACATACAAGGATAAAACAGCACATACGAGGATATACCATACAAGGATACAACAACACATACAAGGATTCCAAACAAGGAAACAACATTACACACAAGGATATCAAACAAGAATACAACAACACATGCAACGATACCAGACAAGGATACAACAACACATACAAGGATACTAAACAAGGATACAACAACATATACAAAGATATACCATACAAGGATACAACAACGCATCCAAGGATACCAAACAAGGATACAACAACACATACAAGGATATAGGAACACATACAAGGATATACCATACAAGGATACAACAAAACATACAATGATATACCAAACAAGGATACAACAATACATGCAAGGATACCAAACAAGGATACAACAACAAATGCACGGATACAACAAAACATACAATGAGATACCATACACTGAAAGGACCTTCTCTAAAGCCCTTCTATCGGCTGTTCAAACGTTCACTTATAGTCTATAAAATTGAGGATTAAAGGGGATTGATGACTCAGGTGCTTCTCAATTATTAACCTAAGGGTGAAAATTTGGTCGATTCATACTCTCTCCTTCTTGACGCCTCACTATTCTTGTCCTTTTACGTAATATAAATCAAAAAAAGAGAAATAAACAACAACAAAAAGACAACAAAAGACACACCTTGGTTCAACATCTTAACCGACAAACACTAATCACAATAAAATTTAAATCTTAAAAACCACTGTCTCTTCAGACATGATTCCCTAGGCTTAATCCCTAAACGAAGAAACTCACATAACTGTTTAATAGCAAATGCGTTCCTCCCAGCCATCCGCTCAATTAACCAGCATTCACTCCAAAACATTTGTCCCAGACGTTCATTCCGTAATTCAAACAACTCTTCACACTCGGGTATAAAATCAAATAAATTCTCATTCATGCATCCACACCTAGGCCAAAAATAGGGGCAAGCCTCCAGACTAAACTTTCCAAAAATTTTCTTCTCTCACCTAAATTCAAACTATCTCCTCTTACCAACAACAAATTCTTCAAATCCTCTTTGTTCAACCCAAATTTAAAATAAACCTCGTCCCCTCAACACTCTTTAGGTTGGGAGTAAAACCTCAAAGACATATATTAGTCCTTATGAGCTTGCCACTTTTGAATGTCTTGGTTATTTAGGTTTCTTGCGTTCCATACTGACATTTTCACCCATTGTGCCTTTTCCTTCATTCCAAATCTCCGAAAGGCCACAAAGGTCTGGTATTTTCTTGACCTAATTTTGCCACAAATCACGTCTACCGTCCTTCGAGTTCTTCAAATAAGCTTACTTAAGAAGCCAAACTCTAGGTAGCCTAATTATTTTTTACTAAAATTTCAAAACTTCTAGCTTAACTGCTTTAAAACTACTATCCAAACCTCAGATCCCCAATGTAGACTTGAGGCTACTTTTGTCTGGAAAACTCTTTTTTGGATCCTCACGTCAGCTAGCTGACCTAAATTTTTTATCAACAGCATATTTAT
The DNA here is from genome assembly GCF_032884065.1 of Artemia franciscana. Taxonomy (NCBI): domain Eukaryota; kingdom Metazoa; phylum Arthropoda; class Branchiopoda; order Anostraca; family Artemiidae; genus Artemia; species Artemia franciscana. The sequence continues at coordinate 58,039,018 of NC_088864.1, forward strand.
CAGCCTGTTATCCTTTCGATTACAATATTCTACATGCCTAAGACATCCCACTTCAATACTAAACTTAAAACCAAAATACACAACTTCTTCTTTAACCACTAACATAGTTCCTCCGAAGTTAAAATCAATCTCAGAATCAACATCCCCTTTGCTGCTTAACACTAATACTACTGACTTCTTAGCGTTCAACTCTAAATCCTTCTTTTCTAAATAGTGTTTTATTATATCTAATTGCATTCGAAAGATTATCTCTACTATCCACCATTAGAGCTGTGTCATCCGCGAGTAACATACATCATAGCCTAACCAACCCAAAGATACATAACGGCTCTATTATTTTTCATAAAACTATCTAAATCATTCACAAACAAAGAGAATAGCTTAGGAGATAAAGTACATCCTTGTTTCACACCCACATGAGACGTAACCAGCCTAGAAGAAATTCCTATAGCCTTCACAACAAATTTCACCCTCCGATGCATTACTGCTTTTATTGCTACAAAACAGGACGGCAAGCCCATTTCTAACAGACTTTCAATTTACAACCTCCTTTTTAACGAGTCAACAGCACTTTTCGAGTCAAAATTTATGGGCAAAAATTTTTGTCAATTTGGTCAGCTATTGGCACCTTTGTCACATTGCCACCTCTCCAACCATGATTGTTCTCAAGATCCACCCCTGCTTTCAGGGACAGCTAAGCCGACATATTAAACTAGTCACAGACACTGAACATCTCGGTATATCGGTATATCTTGAACATCTCAAGAACAATTAAGGGTTATTAAGTTAAAAATTTCAGAGAATAATGAGGGGGATGTTGAACTTAATGATACAACGGGCAACCTAGTTATCCAAAGGGGGTATCTGCAATATGTCGGGAAAGGCTAGGATTATTAATTTGAGACTTTCAGGAAATATGGATTGGGATGCTGAATAAATTCAAAAGACACCGTAAGGATCCAGGATGTCAAACTGGCATGCGTGTAATCTCTCAGAAGTAGTTGAGGGCAATATATTAAACGGTCAAGGAACATTTATGTGGATATTAAAACAAATCAAAGACACCATTTGCATCACTTCTGTCAAAGGGGCACATTTGAAATATTTCAAGAACGGCTAAGGTAGTAAATTTGAACTTTCAGGGAGAATTTGAGATGGATTTTGAACTCACTAAAAAAAATATTATATTCATCAAGCATGTCAGAACAACAAACTTTCCTCGCCACACGTAGCGAATGACCTCGTCGAAGTTACAAATAAAAGAGTTCAAAGGGTCAGAAATAAAATGGCTGAGTGATTTCTCTGTTATATATTTATTCTCTGTTTTCATGCAAATGAAAAATAAACTCCCCGGAGGATTCTCTTATGAGGATTCTATATTATCTATACATTATTATTGAATCAAAATCTTAGTTCAAGAACCATTCCAAGCCTTCATTTCAAAGTGAATGAATATATACAACAATTACACTGAATAAAATCCAAATCCGAATTTTAAAATACTTACATTTGATAAATAGTCTTATGAAACATAAATGTACCGAGGTTGTGACATAAATTAACAACTAAATTCCAAAATGAGTAAGAATTAAAATGAAAACTCGAGATAAACTTACAACAAATAGAAATTACTACAAACAGGACTATGGATCCTGCCTCCCTGACTATGAGCCTTACGAGGGCTAATAAATGTTGCATTAATTATTGAAACGATCTAGCAGATATTTTACGATGACAATGACCACGTTGTGCTTTCAAGTTTTCTAAGTCAATACATTCTGAATATGACACTAAAAAGTGGTACTTTCCATCAAAATTGAAAAAAAAATATTGGCCGCTAAAAATGAAAAATGAAAATCAATCTTTAATAAAAATTGGATTTTTTATTTTTAATACTATCATCATACCATAAAGCAACATATGAGCTTTTCAGGTGCCAATTTAACCAAGTTCACAAGGTAGTTGACGAAGAAAATCAGAAAAAAAGAACATTTATTTGAAGTTTCGTTTTTAGGAAGCAGTTCGAAAATGGAAATTATTAATGAAGAAAAGTATTAATTTGGGGGGGGGGGCAAAATTGGGATTGTGAGTGTTTGCTTCTATCAAGCCTAGTGCCTTCGCTCAACTAAACACAAATTTGTATTTTAAAAACCAAAAAAGAACTTAAAAAAAATTAAAATACTAATCTTTCTGTAGAGGTTTTGGGCATGCTAGAATAACTCCTTTCCGTTTTCAACTTTTTTATCATTCATATTGCTTTTAATATTATTGTAAAGACACCAAAATGAGGTATAACAACTTTTAAAATGACTTTCTTAAAAATTATTAATTGTTGGGTGGCAAAATTGTGAGCGTTTTCTTCTGAAAGGTCAAATTTTCAAATATCTACCAGGTTTATTGCGCTCTGCAATGCTTTATGACAAGTATAACTAAGGCGGAACTTACCTCACTAACAATCGAAATTTTCAAAACAGAGTCATCGTAGACCCATTCATTACATTTAACTCCATCTTTATTATCCCCACGTGAAGTACAAAAACCCTCAACGAGGGACAGATTTGTGTATTTAAGACATCGATAGGTTTTCCCGGCTTTCAGTGGTAGTGGATAAGAGGATTCGTTGATCGCATCAGTCCATATGCTTCTTGAGTCATTTGTCTCAGCAGACTCGCATTCTGGTAACAGACACCTAAAAAATTTTTTTCATTAATCAAAAATGTTTTAGGCAACAATCGTTATTGTACTCAGACTATTTTAAGTGCAAAAATTATGGGCCTACTATCTATGATGAGCCTATTATCGCCAACTTTCTTCCTAGCAGAAAATTGTTTCAGCTGCAATCAAATTGAAGTACGACAGTTTTAATTATTCGTGAATTTATAGTTTAACAAGAGACATAAATTCGACGTTTTTGCTTCCGACACTTGTTTATAATAAATTTATCTGAACTTAAATCATACGAATTGTCATAGAAAACACGCTTTTCACATAGTTTTGGTGTCCATTCTTGAAATTTGTTCATGTGTTATGTTCAAAACAAGAGTTGGGTTTTTGTTCAAAAAAGCATCAGAAATAGACAGTCAATACGATAGTCAATAGGAAGGACATAGTAATGCGTAAGTAAAGAACGATATGAGCACAATATATTATTTTTTTCGCCAGTTAACTTTGCATAGAAGGAGTTGTCATTGAAACTTTGGACGGAGTTCATTCGCTTAGAAATTGAAAGTTCTAGTACCCTTTTTACGGGTCAAAAGTGAGTGGAGGGTGACCAGAGTGCATTGAAGTGGGAGCTCAAGGAAGTATTGAGGAAGAGAGAGAGAAAGAGAGAGAGTGAGAGTCTATTCACCAATAAATACGAAATGGAAAGGCTCCCTGGCCAGGGATACAAGGGGGAAACAAAAAAAATACAATATAAGCAACAACCAAAAAAAGAGAACAATAACCAAATAACATATAAGATGAAAAAGAGAACATACATGAGGCCTGGGAGTCAAAGCGCAGAGAAGACAACCATACACCATGAACAAACACTCAGGGGACATCAACTCCTCAGGGGAAAAAACAAACAAACAAAAAAAAATGCTATTCTGTTTGATTCTTTACTAAATGATCCTTAAAAATCCTTTAAAAGTTCCAAACGAGTGGCATCTCTGTACTAAAGAAGGTAGTGAATTCGAGACCTGTTCACAAGCAATGAGTGGACTAAAATCTGATCGAATAGTAGGGGTAGGTGGGATGCAGGTATTATGTGAAGAACAAAGGCTATATTGAGCTGAATCAGAAATGAACACAGGAGTTTTTTGAAGAGTTTTTGGAAGATTGCCGTGAAGCTGATAAAAGACAAAAGAAGCACAAGACCTAATGTGAATAGACTCTAGACTTAAGAGCGGTGTTGGTGAGGAGTAGTTGGGAAAAGGTGAATTAACTTAAAAAATACTATGTGTATACAATTGCAAAAGGATGTATCAGCGATATCAATGGAACAGCTTACCGTATCAAGGTGAAATTTTCAGGGCATGTTCAGGGGGATCCTCACCTGACCAAAATCCAACAAGTGCATATTACTACTGCAACTACTGTTTCTACTGCTACCAGTACTACGATGATACAAGCATTATTAAGGTTGAGGGTATATTGAAAATTTATGAAAATAAATTAGGGTAAGGTTAAGGTTGAGGGTAATTGAACTAAATCAAAACACTATGTATGCGGGCAAACTGTCGAAAGGGTGTATCTCGGGAATTGCTTAAAGTGGAAGGTCAATTCACGAAAAGGCAATATGAGCACGCTACTACTAGTACTACTACAACGCTACTGCTACAACTTCTATCCCGTCTACTGCTTCTATTACAAATACTGTTAACGCTAAGAATGTTCTGGTGAAAATTTTAGGAAGCTTTAAGAGGGGAGTTTAACTAAATTAAAGAACACTTTGAAGAGACAGGTTAGCAAAAGTGTATATTGGCAAAATTACAGCCCCGGCTGATTGTATTAAGCTGAAACTTCCAGGGTCTGAACTTGCTACTGATTCTTGAATAGAACTGAACAAAACTTGAACTTGAACTGAACAAATTGCTACTAGTTCTTGAATAGGAATTGAAACTCAAAACAAACAGAAATTACAATAAATAGCCAACTCAATCTCAAAACGAGCAAAAATTAACATGGATATGGCTGATAACCCCTGTGCCTTCTCAAGACCAGAAACGCAATTTGCGTATATATTGGCAAAATTACAGCCCCGGCTGATTGTATTAAGCTGAAACTTCCAGGGTCTGAACTGACCAAAAGAATTAGCAGTAGTTAATACTACTGAAGCTACTAGCGCTATTGCTATTAATCTTCATATTGCTACTAGTTCTACAACTAGTGTTGCTAGTAGTCCTAATACTAGTGCTATTACCACACTTACAACCATGGCTAGGGATGTGAAGGTGAAATTTTCAGGCAATATTGACGGGGGGAATTGAAACTCAAAACAAACAGAAATTACAATAAATAGCCAACTCAATCTCAAAACGAGCAAAAATTAACATGGATATGGCTGATAACCCCTGTGCCTTCTCAAGACCAGAAACGCAATTTGAACTTCACTGAAAAAAGAACAAAAAATCAAATAACCATGGATGGTCAGTTTAATTGACATATACTAACATATCTTTCGTAAGGTTTTGATAACTTTTAATTCATGAAAGTAAGAAAGGTGAAGACATTTCAAGAATATTTTGTTTTCAGTAAAGCGCTAATTGTGTTCTTGTCCTGAGAAGGCACATGGGTTATCAGCCTTACTCCTGTTAATTTTTGCTTGTTTTGAGTTTGACTCGGCTTCACATCATAATTTCTGTTTTTTTACGTTTTTTACGTTATTATTGACAGTGATTTTACGTTTATTACGTTTTTATTATTACGTTTATTATTTTATTATTATGTTACGTATTTATTATGTTTTGGAAATTATTTGGCTTATTTTTGCTCATTTTTGGCTTAATGGAGCTCTTTACTTTTCTTTGAAAAACATGCCTTGTGGAAAACCTTTTTAAGTTAATTTCTGTTCGTTTTTTTTTTTATTGACCTAGTCTTTTTCATGAAAAAAATAATATCGTATATCTTACGAGTTTTTTTTTCCTATAGGAAGCCACAGTATCTGTAGCTATTTGTATGCTGGAGAAACTTTTTCAACAATTTATAATCCTGACGCAAACAGTATTTTTTAATTTAATTTTATAGATTCTGAAGTTGACCTGAAAAATAAAACTTTATTTCATTCCCAAACGATTCTATCTATGCTCTTTGAGAGCCTGAATACTATTACACTCTTTTTATTTATAAAAAAAAAAACTAGTTTGAGGTTTTCAACTCGTTCAAAAAACTAGTTTGACGTTCTAAAGTCTGACGTTTTCTCTCAATTCTAATTAAAAACTTAAAAAACCTAGCGTAAAGAGCGGGGCGTTGAGAAGGGAACAGCCCCTTTCATACACGGAGTAATTTCTGTTCGTTTTAAGTTTTAATATCACTCCTTACTTTCAGTTTAAAAAAACTAGTTTCTTTTGTTTAATTTCTGAACGTTTTTGAATTAATGCATGTTTGATTTGGCTCTCCGCACATAAATTATTAAATGAAATTTGCATATTAATTCTTTTTTTGGCTAAATCGCCTTCTCTTTGTTTTGATCAGACCGTTTTGAGAAAATGGGGTGGAGGAGGAGGCCTAGTTGCCCTCCAATTTTTCGGTTACTTAAAAAGGCAACTAGAACTTTTAATTTTTAACGAATGTTTTTATTAGTAAAAAATAGACGTAACTTAAGAATGAACTTACGTAACGAACTTCTATATTCGTATATTTTTATTACGTATATGAGGGGGGTTTGTCCCCTCGTTAATACCTCGCTCTTTACACTAAATCTTAAACACTTAAATACTTTTAAACACTTTAAACACACTAAACACTTACACTTAAAGCTTTTGTCCCAATACTTTAAGAATGACCCCTGAATCAGAAAGGCCGTAGAATCAATAGTTGAAATTACTAAAAATACTTTAGCATAAAGAGTGAAGTATTTAGGAGGAGAAAACCCCCCTCATTATGCGTAAAAATCTCTGTTTGTTTTAAGTTTTACTGCTGCTCCCTACTTTCAGTTGAAAAAACTTTTTCATATTTATTTTTTCATTGTTTTTTTATAATAACACTAGAAAATCCTGTGCCCCCTTCATTGAATTTCACTTCCCCCATGGCCCACTCCTCCAAGGAAATATCCTCCCACGTAGCCCCCTCCCCTCCAACCCCCCCCCCCCCCCCCCAAAAAAAAAACAACCTGAAAACGTCTGTACATTTCCCAATAATCGTTACTGCATGTAAACACTGATCAAAGCTTTTAGCTTGAAGCCCCTCTCCCGGGGACTGTGGGAGAGTAAGTCATCCCCAAAGACATAGTTATTATGTTTTCGACTATGCTGAACAAAATCTATGCTGAACAAAATCTCAAAATTTTGATCCATTGACTTTGGGAAAAAATGAGCGTGGGAGAGAGCCTAGGTGCCCTCCAATTTTTTGGTCACTTAAAAAGGGCACTAGAACTTTTCATTTCCGTTAGAATGAGGCCTCTTGTGACATTCTAGGACCACTTGGTCTATACGATGACCCATGGGAAAAAAAATCAAATAAACACGCACCCGTGGTCGGTCTTCTGGCAAAAAAATACAAAGTTCCAAATTTTTGTAGATAGGAGCTTGAAACTTTTACAATAGGGTTCTTTGATACGCTGAATTCGATTGTGTGATTTTCGTTGACATTCTAACGTTGAGGGGGTGTTTCCCCCTATTTTCCAAAAGAAGGCAAATTTTCTCAGGCTCTTAACCTTTGATGAAAGTTATATTTTTAAATTCAACATAAAAATCCGATTCTTTTAATATAACTGTTAGTATTAAAATTCCATTTTTTAGAGTTTCATTTACTATTGAGCCGGGTCACTCCTTACTACAGTTCGCTACCACGAACTGTTTGATTTAAATTGTAAGAGCAGAAGCAGTAAAAGTAGTATCCTCTAAAATTTCAACTTAATACCTCAAGTCATTTTGATATATTGCTGAAGTGTCTTATTGGCAACCATAGACACAATGCCTTTTGATTTATTTTATATCGAATGAGCTGTTTTCAAATTTCTACGACAGCAAATGCCCATATCGAAGTTTCTATCAGATGCGTTTCGGGAAAATACGAGGTGAGTGGGGGTCATCGTCTAAGACATAATTTCCGGACCTTTCAATTACATTAAACAAAATGGCTATTTCAAAATTTTGTTTAGATGTATTTTGGTGAAACGGCAACCCAGCTTATATGACCCTGCACTTATATTACCCCAACAAGCACAAGTCCTAGATACATAATTGACATAACCAGAACGGATCCGCTCTCTTTGGGGTATTCGGGGGGGGGGGGGTTAATTCTGAAAAATTAGAAAAAATGAGGTGTTTTTAACTTACGAACGGGTGATCGGGTCTCAATGAAATTTGATATTTAGTAGGATATCGTGTCTTAAAGTTCTTATTTTAAATCCCGACCGAATCTGGTGACGTTGGGGGGAGTTTGGAGTGGGGGCACCTAAAATCATGGAAAACGCTCAGAATGGAGGGATCGGGATGAAACTTGGTGGGGAAAATAAGCAGAAGTCTTAGATGCGCGATTTACGTAATTGGAACGGATCCGCTCTACTGGGGAGAAAGGGGGGGGGGGGGGTAATTCTGAAAAATTAGAAAAAATGACACATTTTTAGCTTACGAAGGAGTGATCGGATCTTCATGAAACTTCATATTTAGCAGGACCTCGTAACTCAGATCTCTTGTTTTAAATCTCAACCGAATCCAGCGTCATTGGGGGGAGGGGGGATTGGGGGGACTGGAAATCTTAGAAAATACTTCAAGCAAAGAGATCAGGATAAAACTGGATGGGAAGAATAAAAAACCTGTAGATTGACATAGCTGGAATGGATCTGCTCTCTTTGGTGGAGTTGGGGGCGGGGAGGGGGAAAATGAGGTATTTGTAACTTACGAAAGGGTGACCAGATCTTAATGAAAATTGATATTTAAAAGGATCTTGTGCTTTAAAGCTCTAATTTTAAATTCCAACCAGATCTTATGACATTGGGAGAAGCTGGAGGGGGAAACCGGAATTCTTGGAAAACGTGAAAATTGGGGTATTTTTATCTTAAGAATAGGTGATCGGATCTTAATGAAATTTGATATTTACAAGAGATTCATGTCTCAGAGCTGTTATTTCAAATCCCGACCAGATCTTTTGACATTGGGGGGAGTTGGAGGGGGAAATCTTGGAAAACACTTGGAGTGGAGGAATCGGGATGAAGCTTGGTGGATAGAACAAGCAAATGTCGTTGATACTTGATTGACGTAACCGTACCGGATTCACTCTCTTTGGGGGAGTTGGGAGGAGGGGTTCAGTGATTTGGCGAGTTTGGTGCTTCTGGACGTGCTAAGACGATGGAAATTGGTAGGCGAGTCAGGGAGCTGCACAAATTGACTTGATAAAGTCGTTTTCACAGATTAGACCATCTGGCAGGGGTGGGCTAGAGGGAGAGGAAAAACTAGAAAAAATTAGCTATTTAGAACTTACGAGTGGGTGATCGGATCTTAATAAATATTGATATTTAGAAGGACATCGTGACTCAGAGCTCTTATTTTAAATCCTGACCGTCATAAAGCCTTTGATTTTCCTTTTAAATCAATCTATTGATTCTTAGAATTTTGTCAGAGCTCATATCATATAAGCTCTTGGCTCTTAGCTCTTCTCGCCTCGTCACAAGTGCCATATGAGCTCTTAGCTCGTGTTGTTTGTTTTATTCAGTGTCTTTTTTCCTCTCGTACAGTTCACTTAAGAAGGTTAGATCTTGTTGTTGTTTCTTTTTCCTCTTTCTTATTTTTTTAGCACTGAGGACGACTTGGCGGAGGTCCTTGTCGAAATATATGCTTGTTTTTTATATTTTGCCACTGACTGATAAAATCCTCGTTTTTCATCTATTTGATTTTTCTCTTTTCATTTATTATTTCCTTTCGTTGTTTTCATATGTCATGCATAAACAGGATGGTCTCAGAACGTTTTTGCAGATGGATGGTCAAAACCATTCTTTTATAGCTCTTAACCGTTGTAAATTGAATGGTGTAATTTTCATCAAGATCGTCTCACAATGCAATTTGAAGATCAGATAAAATTTGAAATTTGCATATTTTAGGACCTTAGCCCCTGGAGCTGCGTGGACTATGTAAACCATAGAGGCATATTTAATTGATCTTTTTACTATTTTGAACATAAATGGCTGTGTCGAACATTAATATACTGCCATCAGAGGCATATGGCAGCGTCCTGGAGGGCTGAGCGCCTTTGGTGTTGGAGGTTAGAAGGTCATTGGAGGCTAAAACGGTCCGGTTTGCACCTCCAATCATACACATGCCCCGGGATATCCCGGCTTTAACTAAGTGCCACTTGCCCACCTTATTGACTACAATATATCTGTAAGAAATAAGCCCATTACATATTTTCAAGTCCTTACCCTTGGAGCTGCGTCAATAATATCTCCACGGAGACATTCGTTTTCTTTTATCTTTTGATAATTTCGAATTTATCGTGCCATGATGTGTCGTGGGGAGTATATGAGGTGAAAGTAGCTTGGGAGGAGACTGGTCACCCTCCTGACACTTTTAGCCCGTTTAGAACGTTAAATTTCTGGTCTAATGGGTCGAAGCCTCTAAGACCATTCCCTCTAGACGAATTGGAAACGGATTGAGGGAGGAGAATAGAAATACATAATGCACGCAGCACATGTTGCTCTTTACTTAGTCACTGCTGGGGTGTAAACAGAAAAAAAAATCTATACCTGTGTTCAAGAACAGCTCCCGTAAATGAGAAAGACATTACACCAGCTGCGCAGTACATGGCTGCTAGCCATATAAGAATGCATATCCTGAATTGGAAAGGGCCAAAACCACCAATATATTGCAGAACAGTATCGTAATCCAGTAGCTTCTTGGCGGATTCTGGCAAAATGTCTCTTTTATTTTCGAGAGAATTAGCTTTAACCTCTGAGTCGGCTTGCATTTTTAGGCAACTTCGACCGTTTTATTTCCAGCGCCTGTTTATATTTGATTTGAGTGACAATTTTTTGACAGCTGAAGTGATTAGCCTATCAGTTAAAAAAATCCAAGTGGAATTCGTGTGGTAATTTTTCGTAGAATTTTTGGAGAATAGAACTTTAAATACAGGACTTTTATTTCTTGAAACCAATTACTTAATTGTCTGCAAAAATAATAAGAAAAGAGAAAAATTAAAAATATGATTTTTTGCGCAATTGGCGCAGAGACAAGATTTTTAGTTTGTTTGTTTTAGCTAGCTTCTTCTTCACGACACAGATGATAGACGTTGCTCTTTTTTAATAATTCAGATTTTCGACAATAGATACTAAGTGAAATCTACTCTTGGTTGTTTCTAATCGGAGCTCAGAACAATTGGTAAAAAGTAAGGAGTCATTTTTTTTCGTCTCGTTCTTTCAAACAGTTCGTGGTAACGAACTGCAGTTAGGAGCGACCCAGCTCAATAGTAACCAAAACTCTAAAAAATGGAATTTTGATACCAATAGTTACATCAAAAATATCGCATTTTAATGCTGATTTTAAATATATCAAAAGTTACGAGCCTGAGAAAATTTGCCTCATTTTAGAAAATAGGGGAAAGCACCCCCTAAAAGTCATACAATCTTGACGAACATCACACCATCAGATTCAGAGTATCAGAGAACCTTATTGTAGAAGTTTCAAGCTCCTATCTACAAAAATGTGGAATTTCGCATTTTTGCCAGAAGACAAATCACGGATGCGTGTTTATTTGTTTTTTTTTTCCAGGGGTGATCGTATCGACCCAGTGGTCCTAGAACGTCGCAGGAGGGCTAATTCTAACAGAAATTAAAAGTTCTAGTGCCCTTTTTAAGTGACCAAAAAGAATGGAGGGCACCTAGGCCCCCTCCCATGCTCATTTTTTCCCCAAAGTCACCGGATCAAAATTTTGAGATAGCCATTTTATTCACCATATTCGAAAAACATAATAACTATGTCTTTGGGGACGACTTACTACCCCGCAGTCCCCGTGGGAGGGGTATCAAGTTACAAACTTTTTACCTGTGTTTACATATAGTAATGGTTACTGGGAAGTGTACGGACGTTTTAAGAGGGATTTTTTTGGTTTGGGATGGAGAGTTGAGGTGGGGGGGGGGCGGTACGTGGGAGGATATTTCCATGGAAAAACTTCTCACGGGGGAAGAGACGTTCAATGAAGAGGGCGCAGGATTTTTTGCATTATTTAAAAAAACAATGAAAAAATAAATATGAGAAGCTTTTTTCTACTGAAAGTCAGGAGCAGCATTAAGAATTAAAACGAGCAGAAATTATTGCGCATATGAGGGGTTTACCTCTTCGTAATACCTTGCTCTTTACGCTAAAGTATTTTTAGTAATTTCAACTATTTATTATACGGCCTATGTGATTCAAAGGAATTGGGACAGAATTTAAGCTTTAGTGTAAAGAGTGAGGTATCGACGAGGGGGTGAATCCCCTCATATATGCAATAAAAGTATACGAATATAGAAGTTCGTTACGTAAGCTAATTCGTAAAATACGTATATTTTTTACTAATGAAAATGTTCGTAAAACAATTAAAAGTTCTAGTTAACTTTTTAAGTAATCAAAAAATCGGAGCTTCCTCCCTCTCTCCCTTTTTCTCAAAATCTTCCGATTACAACTATGAAAAAGCCATTTAGCCAAAAAGAAAATTAATATGCAAATTTTGTTTTAATTATTTATGTGCGGAGAGCCAAGATCAAAACATGCATGAATTAAAAAATGTCCAGAAAATACATAAAAAAAAACAAGTTTTTTTAAATGAAAGTAAGGAGCGACATTAAAACTTATAACGAACAGAAATTACTCCATATATGAAAAGGGCTTTTCCTCCTCAACGCCCCGCTCTTTACGCTAAAGTTTTTTTACTGTTTTAGTTAAGAAAAAGAGCCAAACTTTAGCGTAAAGTGGGAGGCGTTGAGGAGGAAAAGCCCTTTTCATATACGGAGTAATTTCTGTTCGTTTTAAGTTTTAATGTCGCTCCTTACTTTCATTTAAAAAAAACTTGTTTTTTTTTATTTAATTGTAGACAGGAGTGAACCGGAAAGAAAAACCACAAGAAGGTGACCGAATGACAGGCTCAGGAAAACGAAGGAAAAGAAGACATCACAACTATCAGAAAAATTAATAAAGAAAAGCTTCAAAAGTATCCATGTAATTTGTAAATTTTTGGAAAATAATAGTTTCTAACATTTCTGAAAAACCATTGATTCTTAAATTATTATAATCAGGACACGTTCAAAAAGGGATAGTTGGATTCCAACTATACTTGACAAGAAGTAAGACCTAGCACACTAATCTATGAATTTTGGGGATAGCTACGCCTTTGTAGCGCATTCAGATCCAACCCATGTGGGAAGAGAAGAAATGTGGGCTAAACTATTATTATCAGAAATATTTATCAGACACAATATATTCGTGTGGTAGCAGCGTGTCAATAGAAGTGACGTATATCGATAGCAATTGAAGCCCTCAGAACAAAATTTTATTTTTATACCCACATGGACATGGAATAAATTAATTGTTTGTTTTGATTCCAAATATATAAAACTTATTGAGCTTAAAATTACTCATCAAAAATTATCAGCATGAGTAAATTTGCTGATTCATAGAAGGTAGAGAAACAACCCAAGGAAACAATCGTTATGAAAATTGCACTATTGAATCCAGAACATCAGAAAACGCTATTATCGATATTTCAAGCCTCTAAAAAAAAAATGCTGGATTTTTCTTTTTTTCCGGGAAAGTCAGTCATGGACGCTTATTGCAGTTGTTTTTTCCTCAAGTATGATTAAAGTGAATCAATGGGCCTAGGAAATCAGAGTAGAGTTCGTTTGAACACAAATTGTAAGTTTTAGTGTCGTTTTTGAGTAGCTAAAGAGATTGCATCCCTGCAGGGTGACATTTTCTGTCATTTTATGAGTAAGTCATCCCCAAAGACATAGTCATTATGGTTTTCGACTATGCGGAACAAAATAGCTATCTCAGAATTTTGATCCGGTGAATTTGGGGGAAAATGAGCGTGGGAGGGGGCCTAGGTACTCTCCAATTTTTTTGTCGCTTAAAAAGGGCACTAGAACTTTTCATTTCCATCAGAATGAGCCCTCTTGCGACATTCTAGGAGCACTTGGCTGATAGAATGACCCCTGGGAAAAAGAATAAAACAAACAAACAAAAAAATAAACACGCACCCGTGATCTGTCTTCTGGCAAAAAATACGAAATTCCACATTTTTGTAGATAGGAGCTTGAAGTTTTTGCTATAGGCTTCTCCCATACGCTGAATGCGATGGTGTGATTTCGTTAAGATTCTATCACTTTTAGGGATGTTTCACCCTATTTTCCAAAATAAGGTAAATTTTCTCAGGCTCTTAACTTTTGATGACATAGATTAAATTTGATGAAATATATATTTAAAATTAGTATGAAAATCCGATTCTTTTGATGTATCTTTTAGAAAAAAAAAATTAGTATGCAAATTTCATTTTAATATATGTGCGGAGAGCCCAAATCAAACACGCATTAATTCAAAAACGTTCAGAAATTAAATAAGAAAAACTAGTTTTTTTTACTGAAAGTAAGGAGCGACATTAAAACTTAAAACGAACACAAATTACTCCGTATATGAAATAGGTTTTCCCCTCTGCAATCCCTCACTTTTTACGCTAAAGTTTGACTCTTTGCCACAATTCTAATTTTTAAAACAATTAAAAACTTAAGCGTAAAGAGCGAGGGATTGCGGAGGGGAAAACCCATTTCATATGCGGAGTAATTTCTGTTCGTTTTAAGCTTTAATGTCGCTCCTTACTTTCAGTTAAAAAAAACTATTTTTTTTTATTTATCTGATGACATGAGACGACCGGGAAGTATTCCGAAACTCATGAACAAGATTATTTGAATTTCGCTTGTCATAATCATGATAAGAAGAACCCAAGCTAAAAAAAAAAATCATTAAAAATATCAGGCCCTAAATTATGTTGACACTGATGTACTAAAATACCAATCTGCATGTCTCTAATTTTTCCAAAATCCAAAATATCAAACTTCTTATACATAGACACAGTGCTAACGCTTCCACGATCATAATTTCCTAGAATTCTAATTGCCTTATTCTGTTACACTTAAACTCTCCTATAATTAGACTGAAAGTTACTACCCCAGATTAAACAACCATAATTTATATACGACGCTATTAAAGTATGGTACAGTGACATTAAAACTTTCAAAGGAAGCACATTTTTAGACACCGCAGCATTCCAACTCCCCTTGACACTTTGCAGGAAACCAGGTCAATGTGCGCCTTCCAACTGAGTTTGAAGTCAAGAAGAAACCCGAGGTAACACGTTTCTCGGACTTGTTTCAAAGAAACACCATTGTATTTAATATCTGAAGGTAAATCTTGGGGCTCACCAGTCTTTCTAAAAACAATGTATTTTGTTTTTGAAGCATTAACAGAAAGTTTACTGAGTGTAACAAACGTATGAAGTCCCTTTAAAGCACTGTTCGCTCGATCTACCAAGTCCGGTAACGATTTGGCAATAACAGTAATAGCAGTGTCATCGGCAAAAGACGTTAAGTAACCAGGGACAAAATCTCGTACTATCTACATAATTTAAAAATAAAAGAGGACCTAGGACAAAACCTTGTGGCACTACGCAATTCAATGGGTAAGCCTGTGAAACTTCATCATTTATTGCAACTTTTACACTTCTACCTCGCAAATACGACTCAAACAAACTCAAACACGTATTCCTAATACTTAAGTTCGACAATCTATACAACCAAATTCCAAAATCAACAGTATCAAAAGCTTTCTTAAAATCAATGAAAATTGTCATGCAAAAATAATTTTTTTTCCAATGTACCATTTACCTTATCAATTAAATTTAAAGTGGCATGCACAGTTGAATGTCTTTTTCTAAATCCAAATTGAGTTTCAGACAGAAATCCGCAATTTGGTAGATGCTCATATAGTCTTGTGTGCACTATTTTTTCATATAGCTTTGAAATGGTGGGTAGTATTGATAAAGGCCTCCAATTTGAAAGGTCACTTAGAGTCCCAGACTTTGGAAGTGGGATGACTTTGGCCGTTTTTAGCGAACGGGGAAATTGACTCTCTGCCATTGACAGATTTTCTAATTTCATTTCAAAATCTTGACCTCTTAGGTCTTCAAAAGTTGAATCTTCTATCAGCAACTCGTCGTTCACTGCTGCTTCATCTGAACAGTTTCACCAATCTTCGAGAAATGATAAGCAAACAAATATCATACTTTGTCAAGATCTCGAACTATTTCGCCACCAACATTTAGGCTATACAGTTGTTGAGCAGGACTTAATTAATAATTTCCCAAGTGGCTTTAGAGTCTGATGTATATTTCTTAAATTCTTCGCCATAAATGTTTCTCATTTTCTTTCGTCTAGTAGAGTTAACTAGATTACGTTGATCCTAAAACTGTGCAGAACTAAACTCATTTGGTTCAGTGATGTGTGCTGTATACAAAGCATTCCTTATATTAATCATTCGCAAAAGCTCATCATCAACCCAAGGTTTTCTCGCTGCTTTTTTTTTCCTATTTTCATGCTTTTCAGTGGGCATGTCAAGTCATAAATACCTAGCAGCGTGGTGTTGAACTTTTCAAAAGCCAAAGATGGGTTATTCTCCCTAAATATACTCTCCCAATTTACAGCATCTAGCTCTTCTGAAAACATTTTAACGTTCGCTGGCTTCAGATCTCAGATCTGTATATTACGCTTCAGTACTTGTTTTTTTATGTGAAGCTCTAATCTAGCAAGGACTGGCAGGTAATCAGAGATAGGCGAAATTATAACGTCTGCGCATGTAGTTGCTGCTTGACGTGACGAAACAAATATGTTGTCAATCAAGGTCGCAGAATGCTCGGTGATCCTTGTTGGAACTGTGACCACAGGGTATATATCGTGAGATGACATGAAATTTAAAAAATCAAGATTCATGCCAGCTAGTATTTTCAAATCATAATTAAAATCACCCATTATCATAAATTCCAAACCTGAATTTCTTACATTCAGCATTAAATCATCAAAACCAGATATAAACGATCAAAAATAGAACTTGGTGGTCTATAAATAATGCAAAATAAAAAATTCTTTTCTTCAAATCTAACTTCAACAGAAAAACTTTCAAACTCACCCTCTAGCCAAACCTCAAGACCATCACGCACCTTATACTATAGAGAGTCCCTTACTAGAAACGCCAGGCCTGCTCTTTCCATTTTTGAACTATTTTTCAATTCTAGACTATACCCTGGAAAACTATAGAACGAGAGAAGACTATCCATACCCAAATACGTTTCACATAAAGCAAGCAACTGAATAGAATCATTTTCATACATAAACTGAACAATATCATGGTAAGATGACGTAATGTGGCAGTTCTACGCGCGCACAAGGCATTCATTTGTTCTTTTATTAATGTCTACAGGTCCATTAATATACGTGCTAAAACTACCCTGCCGCAAATTTAAAAAAGACTGCTCTGCCATAAGCTTAGATAATAAATATTTGTCGATATCAAATGGGTCTTGTTCATATCGTTTAAGCCGCAAACTTAGTAGATCAGTACCCATTAAAACGAAAAATAGTAAATATTGGTATTACTATTGAACAATAAAATCAAAATAAAAAAATATCTGAAAAAAAAATAATCAACAAAATCACATGTAATCAACAAGTGACCTCATTCTGCGAACGGAAGGGTCGCTTGGCCTTTTCACAAGGACATTACCATGGTCTGTCCAAACATACTTCACAACAAATTTGTCTCTCGCCATGTTCAAAATGTCTCTTCAACGCTTTGTTAAACCCTCGGTGATGTATACACCGGTACGCGCTAATTTTGCTTTTTTTTAAGATTCTTCGGACAATATCTTTGCTCTGAAACTTCACCATTATGGGAGCTATTTCACCAGAACCATCTACGCTGATCATATTCTCCCGGAATCGAAATACGCTTGTAATATGCCTATCCGTTATATCACTAACACCTAACTACTGCTTAACCAAATCAATCACAGTGCTATTCAGGTTAACACCTGGCTGTTGTTTCATTCCATGGATTACGAGAGTATAAAGAAGAACTTCTTGGTCATAATCGTCAAGCCTCATCTTTATGCGATTAACGCGCTCCTTAAGATTTTCAATAAGTGTTTTTAGGGTTTTGAGTGATTTTTCAAGCTTTTCAAATTTAGGATTATATTCAACCGCAATAGAGGCGCACACTTCGCTGACAATTGTATCCGCAGAGCCACCATCAGTAGCCATTTCCGCTACTTTGCGGGCTATATCATTTTTTAGACTTAACTTCGTTTTTTCCAACTCAGCCTGCACCGTAGCCACTTGGCCAAATAGACCTGAAGTCGCAAGATCAGGGTCAGCCAGAGTAAGATTCAAAAGTCTTACTTCTTCGATATATTAAACAAAAAAAAAGTTTTTTTAAAATGAAAGTAAGGAGCGACATTAAAACTTAAAACGAACAGAAATTACTCTGTATTTGAAAGGGGCTTTTCCTCCTCAACGCCCCGCTCTTTACGCTAAAGTTTGACTCTTTTTCTTAACTCTACATTTTAAAACAGTAAAAAACTTTAGCGTAAAGAGCGGGGCGTTGAGGAGGGAAAGCCCCTTTCAATACGGAGTAATTTCTGTTCGTTTTAAGTTTTAATGTCGCCTCTGTTTTGCCCCAAAGTCGTCCGATCAAAATTGTTAGATAGTCATTTTAATTCTAACATGAATTTCCATGGGGAATTTTTCTGTAGGGGCAATTTTCAACTGAGGGAGGAGGGATTTCTGTAGGGGGTATCCGATATTATTTGGAAAACGATCAGAAATTGAATTCTTTTTCAAATGTAAGAATGTTAAGGAGAATTTTTCAGAGGAAAGGGCTGTAAGTCACAAAATGTACCTATTGTTTGCGTATAGTATTTTTTATCGATTCTGTAAGGAATTTTCCTTGCGGGACCTTCAAGATTTAAATTTTTAAGAAAATTTGCAAGAATTTTCAGCGAGGCGCGAAGCGCCACCCCAACAGCTAGTATATCTATATAAAAATAAGTTGTCTGTCTGTCTGTCTGTCTGTCGAGTGACGTCGTGATTGTCCGCATATGACATCTCAATTATTTCATCATATACCAATTCAAAAACAAATGTGTTCAAGCCGATGTAGCTGAGTTGGTAAGGCGTTAAAGAAAGAAAAACAAAATAAAAAAAGGAAAAAAACTAAAAATTGAAGGAGAAAAAGAAAACTAAAAAAATATAAAAAAAAAATAAAAAAACTGAAAAAAGGTAAAAACTACAAAAAAAATAAAAAGAAAAAAGAAAAAACTAAAAAAGCTAAAAAAAAGGTAAAAACTAAGAAAACAACTAAAAAGAAAAAAGAAAAAAACTAAAAATTTATTTCATTATATACCAATTCAAAAACGAATGTATATACAGACCTGGACACCGGGACACAAATGACGACTGGGACACCGTGACACAGGGAATATATATAAAAACTAGCTGTTGGGGTGGCACTTAACGCCACCCCAACACCTAGTTGGGGTGTCCCTGTGTCCCAACACCTAGTCGGGGTGTCCCTCTATCCCAACCCCCCTGTGTCCACCCAAAACCCCCGCGCGCGTAAGTCGTTACGCGCCATTGTAGTTGTGTCCCTGTGTCCCACCTGTGAATATAGATATATATATATATATATATATATATATATATATATATATATATATATATATATATATATATATATGTATATATAATAGTATATATATACTATATACAATAGTATTCAGATCTATACCTCAATATTCTAATGATTGCCCTTGAGCTTTTTTGATGGTGATTGGTAATCGAACATTCCCTGTGTCCCCGTCGTCATTTATATATCCCCTTGTGCCCCCCGGCGTCCCCGTTGTTGTTGTTTCCCTGCGTCCCGGTCGTCATTTGTGTCCCAGTGTCCCAGTCTGTAATTTCTCTTTGAGTGTCGCGGTCGTCATTTATATTCCCTGTGTCCCTGTGTCCCGGTCGTCATTTTTGTCCCGGTCGTCATTTGTGTTCCGGTGTCCCGGTCTGTAATTTCTCTTTGAGCGTCCTGGTCGTCATTTATATTCCCTGTGTCCCGGTACTTTGTTGATGGTGATTGCTAATCGAACATTCCCTGTGTCCCGGCCGCTTTCTCTTTGAGTGTCCCGGTCGTCATTTATATTCCCTATGTCCCGGTGTCCCTGTCGTCATTTGTGTCCCGATGTCCCGGTCTGTAATTTCGTCAGTCGACAAATATGACGTCATTCGATACACAAACATGACGTCACTCGACACACAGACACACAGACAACTTATTTTTATATAGATGGATATATAGATATATAGATAGATAGATAGATGTCTCGGTGTCCCGGTCGTTATTTGTGTCCCGATGTCCCGGTCTGTAGTTTTGTCAGTCGACAAATATGACGTCAGTCGACACACAAACATGACGTCACTCGACACACAAACACACAGACAACTTATCTAACTATATGTATAAAAATAAGTTGTCTGTGTGTGTGTGTATGTGTGTGTGTGTCGAGTGACGTCATGTTTGTGTGTCGACTGACGTCATGTTTGTCGACTGACGTCATTATAAGGATTGAGCTGTATGCATCATGAAGTTGTTTGTCGATTGACGTCATGTTTGTCAACTGATGAAATTACATACCAGGACACAAATGACGACCGGGACACAGGGAATATAAATGACGACCGGGACACAGGAGCACAACTACAACGGGGACGCCGGGGGCACATGCGGGATATATAAATGACGACCGGGACACAGGGATTGTTCGAATAGAAATTTCAGACCGGGACACCGGGGCACAAATGACGACCGGGACACAGGGAATATAA